>NW_006419688.1:0-684 GCF_000296735.1 Chrysochloris asiatica | reverse complement strand
ATGTAGCTAGCTCTCTGTACATGGATATATATATATTATTCTCTAAGCAAATATTCTTTATTAGACTATTTAAGTATTTGCAATACTCAAATTTGTTAGGTAATGGAATGTCAATTTACATTAAACACATATTAAAAAATATTTTGAACTGCATGTTTAAAATATATTTACTTAGTCCAGAACTAAATATATAGGCAATCCCAAAGGTTACAAACATCACATCTATGTATGACTTGTAGTTACCAACCTACTCTTTATACTGAAAATTGCTGTTAAGTGCCATAAAACCAGTATAGGGTTTCTGAGGAGCAGCTGTTGGGTTTTAGCTGCCGTCCTTGTGGTTCGTAGTCCAACGCTTATCCTGCAGTCTTGGTGTGACACTATAGGATATACACTGAACTGTTAACCTCATGGTCAATATTTCAAACCCACCAATCATTCCGCAGAAACCCTACCCAGGGCGGCTATGAATCAGAACTGGTACGTAACAATAACAACTGCTTCCTAGTGATTTCTGGTCTAGTGCTGAGGGTTAATGTGAGTTGCAAGGTCGGTGGTTCAAGCTCACCAGCTGCTACTAGGCACTTAAGGACAACAACTTTGCAAAATGTATCATGACATTATTATTATGTTAAAATATTTTAGTATACCTGGAAGTGTTTCATGGATGCTTCCCCCCCCCCC
>NW_006419687.1:2772-3276 GCF_000296735.1 Chrysochloris asiatica | reverse complement strand
AGTGACCCTGTACAGGGTTTCTGAGGCTGTAAATCTTTATGGGAGCAGAAAGCCTCATCTTTCTCCTGCAGAACAGCTGGTAGTTTCAAACTGCTAACCTTGCAATTCGCAGCCTGATTCGTAACCACTACGCTACCAGAGATTCCATATACTCATATTAGGCTACAGATTTTTTTCTTTCTTTCTTTCTTTTTCTTCTCTCCCTTTTTGTGATTAGAGACTACAGTATTCAGTCTAGTTTTTGTTGTTTCTGTTTTTTAGTCTTTTTTTTTTTATTTATTTCTCTCATTTTTTTTTTCGCTGGTGTTGTTTTGCTGTTATATGTCCTCCCCTCCCACACACACACACACTTCTCCCTATATTACACAAGAAGAGTCAGAAACTGCTGCCATATAGCCAAGCTACATTCACACTCTGTAAAGCACCAAAACCCAGACAAGAACCAATATCAACTGTCAAATACCAGGGAAGCAGACAACACCTGTGAAAGTTACTCTGAGTTAA
>NW_006419687.1:0-963 GCF_000296735.1 Chrysochloris asiatica | reverse complement strand
GGACCAGTCGCTGGAGAAGGATATCATGTTTGGTAAGGTGGAGGGTCAGAGAAAAAGAGGAAGACCCCCAACGAGATGGATTGGCCAGGTGACAGCATTGATGGACTCAAGCATGGCAACAGAAGTGAGGTTGGCCCAGGATCGGGAAGTGTTTCGTTCTGCTGTGCATAGGGTCACTATGAGTCGGTACTGACTCGATGGCACCTAACCACAATAATTTCACTTAGCATAGTGTCTTCCAGCTTCATCCATGCTTTGAGGTGTTTCACAGATTCATCAATATCTTCAACGGTACATTGTATTCAAGTGTATGTACCAAAGTTTGTTGAATCAATCTTCTGTTGACAGGCATTTAGGCTGTCGCTTAAAATTTTTTTCTGTGTCTCTTAAAGACAATCTATTGAAAGATTCCATTCTCTTATCCATTCTGTTATGATCTGTCTCTTATCTGGTGCATTTAATCCATTTACATTCAGTGAATTACCGATAAGCATAAACTGATGGCTGTCGTTTTGCTGTTTTGTTTTGGTTTTGCTTTGTTTTGTGGTGCTGCTGATTTCTTAGTTCCACACAATTTTCTGTGCTGAGTTAATTTTGTTTGTGGGTTTTCTTTTCATTTTCATTCTGTTATGCTGATGTTTACTAAATCTTTCTGATTTTCCTGGGTTTTCTTTATTTTGATGTGAAAGTGTATTGATTTTCTTTTAGGTTACCATGTAATTATTAACTCCCACCCCCCCACCCCCATTTAAAACAGCCTATTTTATCTTAAAATCTGCTTGACTTCATTTTCATTTGGAAGTTTGTTATTAACACGATGCCATCTTTTTGCTTTGCACTTGATTGCATTATAAACTGATGTCTCTGGTTACTTATTTTCAGTCTTGTAGGTGTGTTTTACTTTGGATATACTTCTGTATCTCAATGTAGTTGTGGGTGATGTTGTCATGTATGTTAATCTCA
>NW_006419686.1:2274-3227 GCF_000296735.1 Chrysochloris asiatica | reverse complement strand
TTGTTGTTATGGTTAGGTGCCATCGAGTCGGTTCTGACTCACACCAATGCTATATGATAGAGAATGAAACATTACCTGTTCTTGTGCCAACCTCACAATCCTTGCTACACTTCAGCCCATTGTTGCTGCCACTGTGCCAATTCATCTCATCGGGGATAGCCCTTTCTTATATTAACCATCTACTTTACCAAGCATGCTGTCCTTCTCCAGGGATATCTATGATAATATCTCCAAAGCGTAAGAATCAATTTCTTGCCATCTTGGCTTCTAGGGTTCATTATGACTGTTCTTCTTTCAACACAGATTTTCTTGCTCTTATGGCAGTCAATTGTGTTGTTGTTAGATGTCATCGAGTCAGTACCCAATCATAGCAACCTATGCACAACAGAATGAAACATTTGCAGGTCCTGTGCCAACCTCGCCATCATTATTAAGTTTGAGTCTGTTGCTAAATTTGAGCCCACTGAGTCCTTCTGCAGGGACTGGTCCCTCCTGAAAACATTTCTGAATTATAGAAGAAAAATCTGGCCATCCTGGCTTCCAAGGAGCATTCTGATTATACTTCTTCCAAAACAGATTTGTTTGTTCTTTTGCACTCTATGGTACTTTTAATATTCTCCTCTAACTCCCTAATTCAATTGCATCACTGTTTCTGTAGTTGGTAGGCTTCTTCAATTTCATCATCAATGACTTTAGGGGTTGTTGTGTAAATTTGATTAATGGTGGTATTAAATGTCCTGCCTTGTAGGCATAAAGATATTATCATATTGTAGACAGTATTATACTTCAAGGTTTTGGAATGTTATTTTTGATGATGAATGTAAACCATGTGATTGTCGTATTCAAAATGGCAAACACTTATTCATTTCAGTTCAATATTGGGTCTCTAGGATAGGCACTGGACCAAAAGGTCAGTTTGAGCCATAAGGTTCATGGTTCAAACTCACCAAGTG
>NW_006419686.1:0-1209 GCF_000296735.1 Chrysochloris asiatica | reverse complement strand
CCTTATCTATGAGTACCTGTGAATCAGAACTGACTTGATGGCATACAACCACCATTACTATATATATATATAGTTGTTGTTGTTAGGTGCCGTGGAGTCGGTTCCAACTCATAGAGACCCTATACAGGATTTCCCAGGTTGTAAATCTTTATGGGAGCAAAACATCTCATCTTTCTCCCACGGAACAGCTGGTCGTTTTGAACTGCTAACGCTGAGGTTCGCAGCCCGATTCGTAACCACTACTCTACCAGAGCTATATATATATATATATCATAACTTTATTTATTTTTTCTTTTTAGTTGCTATTGAGTTTATTCTGCCTCATGGATACCTCATATGTACCATAGTAGAACTGTACTATATTGGGTTTCCAATGCCTTCTGTTCTGAAAATTAAATAGCAAATCCTGACTTCCAAAGCACCTCAGGGTAGATTTGAACTGACTTCCAAAGCACCTCAGGGTAGATTTGAACCTTCAGCCTTTATTTTAGCAGCCAAGCACATTAGATATTTGCATCCTCTAGAGATTCTAATAACTAGAGAACTGACCTTATTGAGTCTTCAAAACAGCCTTAGAAAGTAATACTACAAATTCCTCCATTGTATCTGCTCCTCAGAGAGGGAAACCAAATCAAGGTCACACAGTTGAAATGCATTAAAGTCAGATGGCATTCCCTCAACCTCTTTCATAATCACTACCTGGCAATGTGAAAGACACTAGGGAGAACCCTTCAGAGTATTCAATTTTGCATTCCCAGAAAGATAGAATATTCATAAATAGAAGTATTTCAATTACTGATGCTTTTTATAGCTGAATAAATAGAGCTTACAAAGTTTCAAAATCAATCTGAATCCAGATAAGGGACAAGGCAGGAAGTTGAAGCCCGGTTCAAGGATCATACTTTTTTTTCCTGTTTCAAGCATCTTCTCAAGAAAAGAAACTTTCCACCCATAAGGTCTTGTATACAATACAAAGTACTTGTTAACCAGTTCTGTGTTTCCATATTTTGAGAACTAGTCCCAGTGTGGTGACATAAGACTTGACTCCTAACTACAAAGCCTATGGTGCAAACCCACAAGCCCCTCTTTGAAAACCTATGCAGGGTAGCTATGAGCCAGATTTGACTTAAGAGCACTTAATAACAACAACAATAATCCCATACTGGAAAGAGACTCATTTATTTTATATTGCTGTGGTTGTTAAGTGCT
>NW_006419685.1:9559-10226 GCF_000296735.1 Chrysochloris asiatica | reverse complement strand
GTTGTGCATACATCATTATTTACCTCTGTCCCACTTAGCCCATGCAACCCTACCTAATTGTTCTCCCATCTACTGTGTGCTTCGATTCCTCTCCCCCTTCTTATATATTGCCCCACTCGCCAGCACCCAAACTATCCTGTGTCTATTCCATGCCCTGTGCCTCACCTTCCCCTCCGTCCCCTCACCCCACCCCCCATATCTCAGCAACCAACAAAGAATCCCCCTCCCCCTTTAGTATGGGTTATTTTTCTTAGTCTTTTACTGTAGTGGTCCTATGCAATATTTCTCCTTTTGTGACTGAGTAATTTCACTCAACATAATGTCCTCAAGGTTCATCCATGTTATGCGGTGGCTTGCAGCTTCCTTTTTATTCCTCAAGGTAGCATAATATTCCATTGTGTGTATGTACCACAGTTTGTTTATCCATTCTTCAGTTGATGCGTGCTTAGGCTGTCTCCATCTTTTTGCTATTGTAAATAGTGCTGCTATGAACATTGGTGTGCATATATCTACTCATGTTATGGCTTGTATTTCTTGTTGGTAAATACCAAGTTGAGGAATTGCTAGATCATAATGTATTTCTATTTCCAACCTTCTGAGGAAGCACCATATTGCTTTCCAGAGAGATTAGACCATTTTGCAGTTCCACCAGCAGTAAGGAGGGTCC
>NW_006419685.1:0-1269 GCF_000296735.1 Chrysochloris asiatica | reverse complement strand
GTCAGTGGTTCAAGCTTACCGGCTACTCCTCAGAAACCCTATACAGGGTTGCTATAGGTCAGAACTGACTCTATGGCACTTAACAACAACAACAACAACAACAACAACTAGTCTCTACCAGACAAATAAGCCTGGTCTTTATTATGATTTTGAGTTTAACTCCACATTTTTCTCCCACTCTAGCCTAAACCTCAAGTCTGACTAATTTTAAAGGCACTGATATAGTGTGGAAGCATGTCTGACCTCTGTTTTATAAGAATTGGCCTTGGGCTGATTTTGAGTTTGGTCCTCTTTTCCTCTTGTGGAGTCAGAGGAAGTCAGATATGGTCCCCATTTGGTTAAATTAGTTGGTCTCAAGAATGGAATTCATTGCAATGGTTCCAGACTTATGGAAGCATGAGGTTTTTTGTTTTTCATGGGGTGTATTATTTGCAGAAAATAAATAATAAATTCTTATTCATTGAAAGACATCCAATTGAGAAATAGAGAAATAATTGTTAGCTTATATGACACATGATTAAGTTCCACTACTTTGTTTTTCTGAACTATATTTTCAGCTAAATCCAAAGCATTATATTCATGCAGCGGTGGTAGAAAGCACTTTTTTTTTTTTTTTTTTTTTAGTGTTCATCCTCTTGAAGAAATGTAATATCAGGAACATTTCACTGAAGTCATTTTCTATCATATGAGTATGTAATATTCTATTGTTAAAAATCAAGTCTAATTCTAGTTCATTTAGACTGACATATAAAACGTAATTATATAAGTTCAATTGTTGCACTTGGCTTTCACCTATCTTCATGTTAAAACTGTCCATCATTTATGACTTGTCCCAAGCACAAAATCCTGAGCAATGGGTTACCAGGTAATGAAAAAGCATGGTAATAGCATAGTTTGTTGTATACACTGGTCACAAGGCCACAGATTTCTCTGAAAGTTCTTTTTCCTCTTCTTTTGGGTCATTAAACATTTCATCAGGTCTCTTAGCTATAGTTTGTGGAGTCTGGGGTGTGTGTTTGTCCAATCCCTTGGTAGTGACCCAGGGGTGAAGATAGCATAGAAAAGGTGACAGAAATAGCATCTTGTGATGACAATGATAATAAGCTTCCACATTCATTTTGATGTTGATCCTCAGGAAAAACAAAAAGTTTGAGGATGTTCCATGATTGTCCTTCCAACATATCTTATTTGTTCAGAAATATCATCTCTAATATCTGAAACATCCCACATGGCAAGAAAAGAATCAAAATATGAGCCTTCAAGAACAAA
>NW_006419684.1:2265-3218 GCF_000296735.1 Chrysochloris asiatica | reverse complement strand
TGAAACAAGTTATATGAATTGTTGAATGTGAAACTGATGATGTGCCCTGTAAACTTTCACTCAATCCACAGTAAAAACCTTAAATTAAAAAAAAAAAAAAAAAGAAGAGGCAAGGCAGTCTAGTTCTAGAGACCTTTAGTAGCTCTGCTATGCTGCCTCCTTCCTGCTCAGCTCAGTGCTGGTACATGGCAAAGTCCTGAGTGAATGTGTTTATCATCATCATTAATGGTGGGAGTGACGATGAACTTGATTTTACTTGTCAGTATCTAACTTGAATCTTATGCTAGGATACCTGGCTGAGATTCTTCAAATCTGATGAGGGACTGGGAAACTATTTGTTGTAGTTGTTAGGTGCCATCTAATCAATCCCAACTCACAACGACCCTGTGCACAACAGTGAACCCATCGCTGCCACCAAGGTGCTAATCCATCTCTTTGGGGCTTTTCCTCTTTTTCTCCAACCCTCCACTTTACCAAATATGACATCTTTCTGCAGTGACTGGTCTCCTCCTGATTATATGTCCGAAGTATGAGAGATGAAGTTTGGTCAGGATGGCCAACTTAAAAAAACAAAAAAAAGTTTGTAGAAAACGTCCATTATTATTATTATTATTTTAAGGTTTTTATTGTGGATTCAGTAAAAGTTACTGGGGCAGATCATCAGTTTTACATTCAAATCACAAACCTTTTATAAATCATTACAATGATTATAATCCCTTCCATGTACCATTAATTAACAGTATTTCTCTTTGTTCTCTTTATCTTTTGTGAAGCAACAACAAAAACACTCAGGCATGTATAATAATCTATACCTCCAAAGGGCACATTCTGCAAGTCTGCCTCCTGGCCACCGGCTCTTAGTCCCTCTCTTCCCATGAATCTAGAGTCCTCAGCTGCTCCCTCTCTCCATGTCCCCATCTCTGCCTCCATCTCTAGCGTCTCTGCTTCTCTGT
>NW_006419684.1:0-640 GCF_000296735.1 Chrysochloris asiatica | reverse complement strand
TTCCTCTGTGTTTACCTTCTTTCACATTGTAATTGTTTTGATCATAGACTGACCTCCCAGATCCTCTGTTCTTACAATTTCATTCTGTTCTTGATTCTTCCTTTTGTCTATTGAGTTCAGGGTGAAGCTGCCATGTACGTCATTCTCTAGTTATTGTCTGTTCTTTTTGGTTCTTAGTTCACGGAACTTCCTTTAGGATATTTTTCATAGCAGGGTTGGCTTTGGCAAAATCCCTTAGCTTTGGTTTATCCTGGAATGTCTTGCTTACATCATCGTATTTGATTGACAGCTTTACTTGGTAGAGGATTCTTACATGGCAGTTTTTTTGTTTGTTTGTTTTCTTTCATGATTTTATATATGTCTCCCCATAGCCTTCTTGTCTACATGGTTTCTGTTGAGAGATCTGAGCTTAATCTGATTTGCTTGTCTTTGTATGTTACACTTCTCTTTTCCCTAGCTGCCTTCAGGATTCTGCCCTCATCTTTGAAGCGCTTGATTATGATATGTCTTGGTGTTTTTCTTTTAGGGTCTATCCTTCTTGGGGCTTGTTGAGCTGCTTGAATGCTTATCTTTTCACTTTTCAGGATGTTAGTGAAATTTTCTTCCAGAAGCTCTTTAACTATGTCTTCTGTGGACTTGT
>NW_006419683.1:0-3103 GCF_000296735.1 Chrysochloris asiatica | reverse complement strand
CACACAATTGACTCTTTTTGCAAGTCAAAACACAAGTAAAATTTCTGGTATTCTCTGCTTTTAGACAGGATCCATTTGATGTTAGCAATGGTATCACTAGTCCTCTTCTGAATCCAGCTTGAATTTCTAGTAGCTCATTTGTAATGTACTGCTACAACCAATTTTGAATTATCATCAGCAAAATTTTACATGCATGTGATATTAATGATATTTGATGACTTTTGCATTCTGTTGGGTCACCTTTCTTTGGAACGGGTACAAATATAGATCTGTTTCAATATGTTGGCCAGATAACTGTCTTGTGGATCAGTTTGTTGAAAGATTTAAGATTTCAATTTATATTCATGGGGCCTTATTTTTCACCAATGCCTTCAAACAACAGCAAATATGCTGCAAAAGACCTCTTTAAAGTATTCAAGAGCGAAGACATCAGTTTGAGGACCAAGGTGTGCCTGACTCAAGCTGCGGTATTTTTAGTCAGCCCATATGAATCATATGAATGTGAAATAAGCAAGACTGGAGAAGAATGGATGCATTTGAATTACGATGTTGGATTATCAGATGAGCCAACAAATCATTGGAAAGGGGAAAGCTCCAAAAAGCCATGGCCTATCAGACTAGCCAACAAATCATTCTTGGAAGAAGTACAGCCAGAATGCTTCTGTACTTTATTGTCATAGAAATGAGGATGGGGAAACTTTGTCTCTAGTTTTTTGGACATGTTGTCAGGAGGGACCAATCTCTGGGGAAGGACAACATACTTGGTAAAATGGTGGGGTCAGTAAAAAATAGGTATACTCCCCCTGCACCCATGACATGGATGTACACAGTGGCAGCAACAATGAACTCAAACATAACAACAATTTTGAGAGTGGTGCAGGACTGGGCCATGTTTCCTTTTGATATGCATAAGGTTACTATGAGTCAGAATCAAATCCAGGGCACCTGAATTGACAGAATACCAATAGAAATGTTTGAATAAACAGATGCAATGCTGGAAACACTCACTATCTTATGCCCAGAAAATTTGAAGACTGTTACCTGGCCAACTGACTTGAACATATCCGTATTTATGATTATTCCAAAGAAAAGTAGCCAAACAGAATGCTAAAATTCTTGACCAATATCTGTAATATAAGTAAGTAAAATTTTCCTAGAGATAATTCATAAACTGTTGTAGCAGTACATTGACAGGGAGCTTCTAGAAATTCAAGCCAGCTTTAGAAGAGGAGTTGAGGCATGGGATATATCATCGCTGATGCCAAATGAAAGATGTGATTTTGAGATTGTCCTGATAAATAGACTCTACTTGAGTGCATCTATCCTTCCCCTTTCCAAAGAGTCAATTTTGTTATTGTTAAAATGAATTCGATGAGCAATTCTGTCTAAAGATTTCTAGAAATTAATACATATGTATATCGTTTTAAAAACGAACAACTGAATGGAAGTAGTAGTGATGATTTTAATGTGTATTAGCATTTACACCAAAATTGTTTCTGACATTTAGACTTTTATCTGTCAGTGTGGACTATAGGTTACCAAACTTCATTGTAGAGATTTTTATTGTTAGTGGAAATAATCAAATTAGTAGGCATGAATCCAGGGTTCAAATTCTTGTTTCACCATTATTTGTTTATGGGCCATCGGTTTACCTTTTCTTGCCTTAATTGATTCAATTTTTAAAGGAGATTTAGAACTTTCTTGACTGAATGTAGACAGGACATAGTATTTCTGTTCAGGTTTGACACTAACTTAATATTTTCCCAAGATTTGAGTTATTACTGTCAATACTGATGGTTTCCCAAACTATATCTCCAGCTTTAATCTTTCTAGAGAAATCCAATTCAATTATCAAGGCCTCGCTGGAATCTCCATTTGAATGAAGGACAAACAGTTTAAAGCTACCTTGCCTAGAATGCAGAACATTTTCTCTTCCCTCGTATTTGATCCTATCCCTGGGTTCTTTATCTTTATTAATAACATTATCATGTGTCCAATCAATTGTTTGAGAGAGAAAACTTGGAGTCATCCATGACTTGGTTTCCACCTCTAATTATTCCTATTTTTTTGTTTTTATGTGCCGTGGAGTCGGTTCCGACTCATAGCCACCCTGTACAGGGTTTCTGAGGCTGTAAATCTTTACGGGAGCAGAAAGCCTCATCTTTCTCCCGCAGAACAGCAGGGAGTTGACCTTGTGGTTTGCAGGCCGATTCGTAACCACTACGCTACCTAGTCTGTTGTTAAGTGCTGTCGAGTTAGTACTGATCCTGTGTAGGGTTTCTGAGGAACAGTTGGTGAATTTGAACCACGACCTTGAGATTCAAACTGACCTTGCAGTCCAGTGTGTACCCTACAGCACCACATCAGGAGTTTAGCAACATGTTTATCTGATACTCCATTCCACTCTGACTGCCACTACATGAAAGAGTGTCTAATCTCTCACTAGATCTGTTGCAATAGCTTTCAAAGTTACTTCCCTGAGTTACAACCCTGTAAGACAAAGCAGAACCATCCCATAAAATTTCCAAGGTTGTAAATCTATTCGAACACAAACTGCCACATCTTTAGCTACTGGTGGATTTGAACAACCAACTTTTGATTAGCAGCTGTGCAATTAAACATCACACCACTCAAGAGCCTCAATGCATGTATAAACCTCTGGAAATAAAGAAAAAAAATGTTTTATTTTTCCTCAATTCAGTCTACTAATACAAAATGTTATCCCTGTCTGATCACTATAAAGGAAGCATTGCCTGTAGACTTGCTCTGCTTATACACCTGAAGCATCTACTTAACTTCTTGGCACTTACCCAAGCAAGAAGGAAATCACAAGAAACTAACAGAAAACATAGTTCTTGAAGTAATTTTTGAAATTCGATTTCCATAGAGAAATTAAAATAGTTATTATATCTAAGAAATAGGAGCAGGGTGACATAATACTGAAATATCCAGGAGCAAGAACTCTTGGAAAATAAATATATATACACATACATATTGTTGTTGTTGATAAGTGCCTTCAAGTAGGTTCCAACTCATAGCAACCCTGTGTAGGGTTTCTGAGGAGCACCTGGTGAATTTGAACCAACCTTGAGTTCAAACTGAC
>NW_006419682.1:0-3236 GCF_000296735.1 Chrysochloris asiatica | reverse complement strand
ACAACTACATTGTCCCTGTTTTGTTTGAATGATTGCCTCTTGGTCTATGAGTGTTCCTCAGGAGCACAATTAAGTGTTCTGCAATACCCACTCTTTACAATGTTATCTATAGCTTGTCATGATCCACACAGTCAAAAGTCTTTGCACAGTCAATAAAGCAAGGCGAACACATTTCTGGCATTCTCTCCTTTCAGTCAAGAGCCATCTGACATTAGCAATGATTTCCTAAGTTTCACACATCCTTGTCTGAATCTGGCTTGAACCTCTGGTAGTTCTCTGTCAATGTACTGTTGCAGCTATTTGTAAATTATCATTAGCAAAATTTTACTTGCATATAATGTTAATGATATTGCCAAAGATTTCACCAATCCGTTGGGTCAACTCTCTTTGGCATGGGTACAAATATTGATCTCTTCCAATTGATTGGCCAGGTAGCTGTCTTCCAAATTTCTTGGCATAGATGAGTGCCTGCACAGTGTTGCATCAGCTTGTTGAAAGACTGCAATTTGTATTCCATCAATTCCCAGAATCTTGATGATTGTCAATGCTTTCAATGTACCATGGACTTCTTCCTTAAGTACAATTGGCTATTGATTATATGCTCCCTCTTGAAATAGTTGAACATCGACCGATTTCTTTTTGGTTTTGTAGGACAAGCACAAGATTCCTTCCATTTTTTTCTATTTTTGATGTTTTCTGCATCATTCAATATTTTACCCATTGTTATTGTTGTTAAGTGCCATTGAGTCAGTTCCGACCCACAGCAACCCTGGATAGGGTTTCTGAGGAGTGGCTGGTGAGCTTGAACTGCCAACCCTGCAATTCAAACGGCTTTGCAGCCTGGCACATTAACCCACAGTGCCACACCCATAGAATCCTTTATAATATTGCAGGTTGAAGCTGGACTTTTTTCTTCAGTTCTTTCAGCTTGAGAAAAGCTTGTCTTTTGGATATTAATTCCCATATGACATAAGATGTGTTCTATCAGTATAGAGAGTTCAGAGATTATCCACAAATACAGACTAGATGGAATTCCCTTTATCTCTGAGCCACTAGTAGAACAGTTGTTTTTACTACCTCTAGGCCTCTAACTCCTGGTCACCTAAGAAAAATCAACTTTGAAAGACACTTAAAATAAGAAACAAATATATTTAACATATATCTTATTTTGAATAGAGACCCTGTACAAGGTTTCTGAAGCTGTAAACCTTTATGAGACAAGAAAGCCTCTTGTTTTTCCCAAGTAGTGTCTGGTGGGTTTGAACTGCTAATCTTGCAGTTAGCAATCTAGTGCTTTATCCTACAGCACTACCAGGACTCCTTTTTTAGGGACAAGATGAGATTTCTGCTAATTATAATTATGTCTCTGATTAAAAATTAAATAAGAAAATGCCAGAAGGTATAATCCAGTGATCATTAAATTGGCCACAGTCACACAAAATACACCAGAAATTCAAAGAGTTCCTAGCCAAAACTTGGTAGTTACAATCCATCTAGAGGTGCCTCGGAATAAAGACCCAGAAATCTGCTTCTGAAAGGTCACAGACTTGAAAACTATGGAGTAGTTCTACTTCTAATTATGGTGTCTCTATAAGTCAAAATCAACTTGAAGGCCGCTAACAACAGCAACTTAGGCATAAAGGAGATATAACTAAGACAATGTTGACACTATTCTATTTAATTACCATCTTACATTAGTGAAATAAGTCCAACAATTGTCTTCCTACCAAACTTGGTAAGTAGCAAAATGGGGGAGGCTTTCTGGTTTCTCTTCATGATAGTAATTGTGAGGAGTCCTAGTGTGGCGTTGTGGGTTAATGCACTAGACTGCAAAGTCAGTTTGATCCACAAGGTTGGCAGTTCAAGCTTACCAGCCACTCCTTGGAAACCCTGTACAGGGTCTCTATGGGTTGGAACAGACTCAACAACACCACCACCTATATTAGTGGTACCTAACAGTGAATTACAAGCTGGGCTGCCAACCATAATGATTTACAGTCTTGGAAACCCTATACAGAGTCACTATGAGTCACAACCGATTCCACGGCACACAACCGCCACCCACACCACCAGATCTCTGAATTTCACCAGTCATGGGAGAAGGTGGATTTTCATAGGGGTCCAAGAACAACTTATAGTATAAATTATGAAACTTAAATAGCCCTCTCTTAATTGCAGTCATAAGAACAATTACTCTGCAACTAAAGTAGTAGAAACAAAGTAGATTATACTATCTCATAAAATAATATGCTCCAACTGATAGCAACCCGGTATAGGGTTTCTGAGGAGCAGCTGGTGATGAGTTTTAAGTGCTGAACTTATGATTCAAACCAACCTTGCATTTCAGTACATTAACCTGTAGCTTGTTTAAACACATGTGGCCCACCCATTTCATTTAAAGGAAGAAAACAGAAATAAACAACCTCAGCTTTAACATAAAACAGTAGTGTTAAACGGGAAGAAGTGTGGCACTGTAGGTTAAAGTTCTGGACTGCAAAGTCAGCTTGAACCACAACGTCAGCAGTTCAAGCTGACCATCCAGGGTCACTAGGGGTCAAAACCGACTCGACAGCATTTAACAATATAGAAACTTCCGGAACACATTATTTAATAACAGTGAATTCTTAATGTGTTGCTAGAAGTAAGACTTGAGACATTCAAATTATCAAATTTAATGAAGTATTCCAAAAGTAAACATAACATAATCATATATGGAAATTTTATAAATGTTAAATGTGGTAACAGTGAAAACATGGAGTTTTAAAAACTAAGTTCTGTTAGAGCATTCAAAACTTTGAAATGTGGAATATAAAAATTTCAAAGTAATCGTACAAAGTTCTTTCAATACAAAAATTTAGCAAGTATTCTTTTGCTTACTTCCAATCATATAATGCATATGACTTAGTAGAAAGCGACATATTTGAGTTGTTATTCAGGATGGGACAATTTTTAGAAGGCTTAATTTTCCTATAATTAAAAAGACTATGCAACTTCATCTTATCTCTTATATTCATTGTTGTTTGCCATATTAGAAACTAAAACTGAAAGAAAACTAAAAATACCATTTATTAAATTTTAGCATGAATCACATTTTTATGAAAAATATTTATCTAAAAACAAAATAAAAATCAGAAAAATTTATTGTTGTTGTTAAGTGCCGTTGAGTCGGGTCCAACCCATAGCGACCCTGTACAGGGTTTCCGAGGGTGTAAATCTTTACGGGAGTAGAAAGCCTC
>NW_006419681.1:3280-4113 GCF_000296735.1 Chrysochloris asiatica | reverse complement strand
ATTGCTTGCTTGACCTTTTTCATGATAATGATCTTAGATTAGTCTAAAAGAAATCATGATGTTCTTAGAGAAATGTTTAAAGAATTTCCATGAATTATTACGGTTTGTCACAAATGAATAATCACATTTTGTGGTGAATACCTATAGTTTCTTTCTTTTTTGTAACTGAGTTCCTCAAAAAATGAGAATAAAAGACTGAGGTAGAGTTAGTTCTGTATGCATTCTTGGCAGCAGGACTATCTGTCAGTTTGCATCCACTCTGGTCTCCGAGTGTTTCTTTCTCTCTCGCCTTTCCAGACATGCATCAAACATGTGTGTCTGTCTTCTTTGTGTCTGTTTTATTTCTATTCTATATCTTTTGCCTACCAGATCTCCCACCCTCGTGAAACTTATGCTTCATCGAGGCACCCCTTTGTCGAGGCAGGACCCCGACATAGGACCCCAACACCAGTTGAGTTCCGATCATCCAGCCAATAAAGCCAGGTCAAGTGGGTACTATCTGTAAGTGTGGATGTTAATGTGCATCTCCCCTCACTTTATATCAGCTGGATGCTTCATTCTCCACTCTAACTTCCATCTTCTTTTGATGCTTTCTGTATCATTCAATAATTAGTCCAGAGAATCCTTCAGTAACGAAAGTCAAGGCTTGAATTTTTTTCTTCAGTTCTCTCAGCTTGAGAAATGCTAAGCGTGTTATTCTCTTTTGGTTTTCTGACTCCAGATCTTTGCACATTTCATTGTAATATTTGACATAATCTTCTCGAGCTGACCTTTGAAATATTCTGTTCAGCTCTTGTACCTCCTCATTTCTTCCATTTGCTTTAGCATCTCTA
>NW_006419681.1:0-448 GCF_000296735.1 Chrysochloris asiatica | reverse complement strand
GGCTGGCTGGCTCCTTGGTGCTCTTGCCGGAGGGGCCTCAATGGAGATGCAGATGTTGTCACTCTTTCAGATGAGTCCTCAGTGAATGCTGGCTCCCTCAGGCTGGGTTGCTCCGAAGAGGGAGAAGTAGCTGTCCTCTCGCTATAGGGTCAAATTAGTCATGCTGGAATCCATACTGGAGAGTTTTTGAGCTGTAACACACAGACTAAAACTCTCGCCCCTTGGTTAGTCGCGTAAAACAAAACAAAACAAAAAACATTCCAGCATCTTAACCGGATTCCCCCGTATTCCAATCATGACTCAATCCCTGTGTCTCAGAGCCCTGCCGTTCCCAGGTTGTGTATATAACTTGCTTTATCTCTATCCCCTTTAGCCCTTTCACTCATGCCCAGTTGTTCTCCCAGCTGCCCCGTTTTTCCCTTTTCCTCTCCCTCCCTGTATATTGCCC
>NW_006419680.1:2384-2873 GCF_000296735.1 Chrysochloris asiatica | reverse complement strand
CATAGATATTTATTATGGTTATTTCATCTTGTTCAATTGTCCCTTTAATCATGAGAAATATCAATCTTTATCTAATTATGCTGTTTTTTGCCTTAAAGTTTATTATATCAGAGATTAGCACTGCCACTCCTCTTTGCTTTTTATTGCAATTGGCTTCGCATTTTTTTTCCCCATCCTTTGACTTTTAATCCGTTTTTTGTCTCTGTGTGTGAGATGTGTCTCTTGCAGACAGCATATTGAAGGATCTTGTTTTCTTATCCATTCTGCCACTATCCATCTCTTAACACGTGAATTTAATCCATTTACATTCAGTGTAATTATTGATAGGTATTGATTAATTCCTGTCATTATGTTTGTTTTTTGTTTTTTTGTGTGGTGTTGCTGCTTCTTTGTTCTGTGTTCCTTCCTTTGTTGAGTAAATGATTTTTGTGTTTTTTCTTGTGAGTTTCCTCATAGTTTTAATGTTTCCATGTTCTTCTTGGATTTTCA
>NW_006419680.1:0-569 GCF_000296735.1 Chrysochloris asiatica | reverse complement strand
AGGAGATCTATGCACATGCATAGTAGAACCCTCCGAGGGTGGGCTGGAGTATCCACTAGCTCAGGCACTCCTATAGTAACCAAAATGAAGGTACACAGACAGCAAAGGACCAACGAAAAGATACCAAAAAAAAAAAAAAAAGCAAAAGAAAAAAAAGAATGTCCACACTTCTATCTCTGTGGCTCTTTCAGGCGTCCATGGCTGCTCTGATCCTTTCCCCGCTTGGCCCCACACAAAATGGCAGCTCCTGGAGCAGCTGAGCATCCCGAATCAGCAATGGATTTCTTGCTTCTGCCACAAATTCCCCCAGCTGTAAATCTTCCAACCTTCTAAATATTCTTTTACATGTGGTTCAGAGTACTGGTACCATTCCCTGAGCCTTCTTGGTCCTGTATTCTGTGTTGTTCTCGGCAGAGCTCATCACTCCATTCCACCCGATCTGCCATCTTTTTCCGAAAGTCCTTGCCATATAACTCTTGATAAGACTTCTGGTGACAAAGGGCATCATTATCTGGTTCTTGTTCAGAGAGAGTAGGCTTTCAGTTTCTCTCCATTGAGAGTAATGTAGG
>NW_006419679.1:3213-3898 GCF_000296735.1 Chrysochloris asiatica | reverse complement strand
AATAATTGAAATGAAGTATGTGGTTTGTTGCTGTTGTTGTCAGGTGCCATTGAGTCAACACTGACTCATAGTGACCCTATGCACAACAGAATAAAACAATGTTCAATCCTGGGCCAACCTCGTCGGGGGTCTCCTCTTTTTCACTGACCCTCCATCTTACCAAGCATGATATCCTTCTCTAGCAACTGTTCTCTCCTGACAATATGTCCAAAGTACGAGAGACAAAGTTTGGCCATTTTGGACTCTAAGGAGCAGTCTGGCTGCACTTCTTCCAAAACAGATCTATTGGTTCTTTTGGCAGCCCATGGCAATTTTAGTATTCTCCCCCAACACCATAATTCAATGGCATAAATTCTTCTATGCTCTTCCATATTCATTGTGCAGCTTTCACATGCATATAAGTTTATTAAAAATACCATGGCTTGGGTCAGTCGCACATTAGTCCTCAAGTTGAAATCTTTGCTCTTCAACACTTTAAACAGTTCCTGTGCAGCAGATTTGCTTAATGCAATACATTGTCTGATTTCTTGAATGCTGCTTCCATGAGTGTTGATTGTTGATCCAAGAAGAATGAAGTCCTTGACAACTTCAATCTTTTCTCCATTGACAAGAATGTTGTTTACTGGTCCAGTGGTGAGGATTTTTGTTTTTTTACATTGAGATGTAATCCATATTGAAGGTTGTG
>NW_006419679.1:0-643 GCF_000296735.1 Chrysochloris asiatica | reverse complement strand
TAGATGTTTATGCGTTCCATTTCATTTTTGACAACTTCCACTTTTCCCAGTTTCATACTTCATGCATTCCATGTTATGATTTTCAATGAATGTTTATAGCTGTCATTTTGAGTTGTGCCCCATCAGCAAATGAAGGTTTTCTTGGCTTTTCTCCCACAAGCTTAACTCCATTCATGTCGTCATGGTCAACTCTACTTTGAGGAGGCATCTCTTCCCTAGTTGCATTTTGAGTGACTTCTAACCTGGGGAACTCAGTTTCTTGCACTGTATCTGACAGTGTTTCTCTGTTATTCATAAGGTTTTCATTGACTAACGATTTGGAAGTAGTCCGTCACTCTTTCTTCCTAGTATGTCTTTTTCTGGAAGCTCATCTGAAATCTGTCCACCATGGGTGACCCTTCTGGTCATTTAAAATACCAGTGGCATAGCAGCAACTCAAGCCACCACAGCATGGCAGACATACCAGTGGTGGCCATTTGGTTTTATGTCAAAACTGTCACTTTAAATTTTGAGGAGATCTGTGTGAGAACACTCCATGGGTGGGGGTAGGGTATCCATTTGCTCAGGTATCCCCTCTAGTTAACAGAATGGAGGTGCACAATCAGGAAGAGAGCAATGAACAATGGACAGATACCAAAAAAAA
>NW_006419678.1:0-3238 GCF_000296735.1 Chrysochloris asiatica | reverse complement strand
ATCTGACAAGTATGTAGCTCTCTGTATATGAACATAATGGATTTGTCTGCCATGTAGTTAACTCTCAGTATAGGAACACCGTTGACACATCTGCCATATAGCTAGTATTCAGTATGTGGAAATATTGCACTACCCTGCCATTTAGCTAGCTCTCTCTATATGCACAATTTGGAATCATCTGCCATGTAGCTAGCTCACAGTACATGGATATGATGGATTGTTCTGCCAAGTAAGAAACTCTCTGTATATTAGCATATTGGATTTGTCTGCCATGTAGTTGGCTCTCAGTATATGGACAAGTTTGACATGTCTGCCATGTAGCTAGTACACTGAATATGGACATGATGGATTACTTACCCCTGTAGCCATCTCTCAGTATATTCACACGATTGTCATATCTTCCATGAAGCTAGAACTCTGTATACGGAAATGTTGCACTACCCTGCCATGGAATTCGATCTCTCTATATAGACAAGTTGGACTCATCTGCCTTGTAGATAGAAATTTGTATAAGGAAATGTTGCACAACCATGTCATGTAATTAAGTCTCTGTACATGGACATTTTGGACTCGTCTGCTATGTAGCTAGCTCTCTATAGATGGATACGTTGGTCTGATCTGCCAAGTAGGTAGCTCTATGTAGAAGAACATATTGGACTTGTCTGCCATGTAGCTACCTCTTTGTACATGGATATTTTGGACTGATCTGACAAGTATGTAGCTCTCTGTACATGAACATAATGGATTTTTCTACCATCTAGTTAACTCTCAGTATAGGAACACCATTGACACAACTGCCATATAGCTAGTATTCCGTATGTGGAAATATTGCACTACCCTGACATGTAGCTAGCTCTCTGTATATGCACATTTTGGAATCGTCTGCCATGTAGCTAGCTCTCAGTACATGGATATGATGGATTGTTCTGCCAATTAAGAAACTTTCTGTATATTAACATATTGGACTTGTCTGCCATGTAGTTGGCTCTCAGTATATGGACAAGATTGACATGTCTGCAATGTAGCTAGTAAACTGAATATGGACATGTTGGATTACTTAGCCATGTAGCCATCTCTCAGTATTCGCACACGATAGACATATCTGCCATGTAGCTAGAACTCTGTATATGGAAATGTTGCACTACCCTGCCATGGAATTAAATCTCTATATATAGACAATTTGGACTCATCTGCCTTTTAGCTAGAAACCTGTATATGGAAATGTTGCACTACCATGCCATGCAGTTAAATCTCGGTACATGGACATTTTGGACTCGTCTACTATGTAGCTAGCTCTCTGTACATGAATACATTGGACTGATCTGCCAAGTAGGTAGCTCTCTGTATACGAACATATTGGACTTGTCTGACCTGTAACTTGCTCTCTGTACATGGATATTTTGGACTGATCTGGCAAGTATGTAGCTCTCTGTATATGAACATAATGGATTTGTCTGCCATGTAGTTATCTCTCATTATAGGAACACCGTTGACACATCTGCCATATGGCTAGAATTCAGTATGTGGAATTATTGCACTACACTGCCATGTAGCTAGCTCTCTGTATATGCGCATTTTGGAATCATCTGCCATGTAGCTAGCTCTTGGTACATGGATATGATGGATTGTTCTGTCAAGTGAAAACTCTCTGTATATTAACATATTGGACTTGACTGCCATGTAAATGGCTCTTAGTATATGGACAAGTTTGACATGTCTGCCATGTAGCTAATACACTGAATATGGACATGTTGGATTACTTAGCCATATAGCCTTCTCTCAGTATATGCACACGATAGACATATCTACAATGTAGCTAGAACTCTGTGTATGGAAATGTTTCACTACCCTGCCATGGAATTCGATCTCTATATATAGACAAGTTGCACTTATCGACCTTGTAGCTAGAAATCTGTATTTCGAAATGTTGCAGTATCATGCCATGTAGTCAACTCACTGTACAAGGACATTTTGTATTCGTCTGCCAAGTAGGTAGCTCTCTGTATACAAACATATTGGACTTGTCTTCCATGTAGCTAGCTCTCAGTATATGGACACGTTGGACACATATGCCATGTAGCTAGAACTCTGTATATGGAAATGTTGTACTACACTGCCATGTAGTTATCTCTCTGTTATTAGATAAGTTGTAGTCATCTGGCTTGTAACAGGATCTCTGCATATTGAATTGTTGCATAACCCTGCCATTTAGCTACTTTTCTGCATATGGACAGTTTGAACTTTTCTAACATGTAGCTAGATCTCTGTATATGGATATGTTTGATTCATCTGCCAAGTAGGTTGCTCTGAGTATATGGACATATTGGACATCTTGGCCATGTAGCTAGCTCTCAGTATATGGAAACCTTGGACACATCTGCCATGTAGCTAGAACTCTGAATATGGACATGTTGGAGTACTCTGCCATGTAACTAGCTCTCTGTATATAGACAATTTGGAATCATCGGCCTTGTGCTAGAACCCTGTATATGGAAATAATGCCCTACCTTACCACGTATCTTACTCTCTGTATATGGACATTTTAGACTCTTCTGCCATGTAGCTAGCCCTCTGCATATGGATCCGTTGGACTGATCTGCCAAGTAGGGAGATCTCTGTATACGAACATATTGGACTTGTCTGCCATATATATAGCTACCTCTCAGTACATGGATCTGATGGATCGTTCTGCCAAGTAAGTAAATCTCTGTATATTAACAAATTGGAATGGTCTGCCATTTAGTTGGCTCTCAGTATATGGAAAAGTTTCAAATGTCTTCCATGTAGCTGGTATACTGAATATGAACATGTTGTATTACTTTGCCATGTAGCCATCTCTCAGTATATGCACATGATAGACATATCTGCCAAGTAGCTAGAACTTTGTATATGGAAATGTTGCACTACCATGCCATGGAATTTGATCTCTATATATAGACAAGTTGGACTCATCTGCCCTGTAGATCGAAATCTGTATTTGGAAATGTTGCAGTACCATGCCATGTAGTTAAATCTCAGTACATGGACATTTTGGATTCGTCTGCTATGTAGTTACCTCTCTATAGATGGATACGTTGGACTGATCTTCCAAGTATGTAGCTCTCTGTATACGACCATATTGGACTTGTCTGCCCTGTAGCTATCTCTCTGTACATGGATATTTTGGACTGATCTGACAAGTATGTAGCTCTCTGTATATGAACATAATGGATTTGTCTGCCATGTAGTTAACTCTCAG
>NW_006419677.1:2998-3514 GCF_000296735.1 Chrysochloris asiatica | reverse complement strand
GTTCTTTCTTCTTTTTGGATGTGTGCGTTTATTGCAATAAATTTCCCTCTCAGCACCACTTACACTGTGTTCCAAAGATTTTGGTATGTTGTGTTTTCATTGTTTGTTTCTGGGAACTTTGTGAGTTCACGTTTAATTTCTTCTACTACCCAGTCACTTTTTAGCAGGGTGTTATTAAGTTCCCATGTATTTGACTTTATTTCCTTGGTCTTTCTATTGTTGATTTCTAATTTGATAGCATTGTGGTGTGAAAAGATGCTTTGTAATATTTTGATATTTGTAAATTTATGGAGATTTGTTTTGTGGTCTATTCTGGAGAATATTCCATGTGCATTGGAAAAGAATGTGTATTGTGCAGTTGTTGGATTGAATGCTCTGTACACATCTATGAGTTCCAGTTGGCTGATTGTGTTGTTCTTCTGTGTCTTTGTCATGTTTCTTTCTGGTTGTTCTATCGATTTTTGAAAACAGTGTGTTAAAATCACCCACTATTATTATAGATTTGTCAATTTCTTT
>NW_006419677.1:0-559 GCF_000296735.1 Chrysochloris asiatica | reverse complement strand
TCTTGCCATTTGGTCTCGCCCAAATTGTTGGCTCCGGCAGATTAAAAAATACACGATTTCTTACTCCCGCTATAAGTTCCACTCGCTATAAGCCTTCAAACTTAAAAAATATTCCTAGATATGTGGTTCAGAGTTTTGGAGCTCTGCCCTGAACCCTCTTCACCTGGTATTCTGTGGTATTGCTGACGGCTAATTTCACTGCACCTTTACCATATCCGCCATCAAGCCCTGCCTCATCAGTGCATCTTGATAGCACGTTTCATCACTTTCAAACTGAAGAAGTTGATAGAATTTCTTCATCATTGACTTTAGTGGCTAGTATGTAAATTTTAATAATAGTGGTATTAATTGGTCTTCCTTGTAGGCGTATGGATATTACCGTATCTCAAGCAGCATTGTACTTCAAGGCAGATCTTGAAATGTTGTTTTGATGATGAATACGATGCTATTCCTCTTTCATTTGTCATTCCTGACATAGTAAACCATATAGTTGTCTGAATCAATATGGCCAATACCAATCCAGTACAACTTTCTAATGCCTAGACTGTTGATCTTTATG
>NW_006419676.1:1523-3214 GCF_000296735.1 Chrysochloris asiatica | reverse complement strand
TTGGACCATTTTGCAATCCCACCAGCAATGCAGGAGCATCTCAGTCTCTCCACATCTTCACCAGCATTCATTGCCCCCTATTTTTTCATCTTTTTTCTTAATGTTTTACAATAATGGCTCTATGCAGTATTTCTCCTTTTGTGACTGACTGATTTCACTCAGCATAATGTCCTCAAGGTTCATCGATGTTATGCAGTGGCTTGCTGATTCCTTGTTATTCTTCACGGTAGAGTAATATTCCATTGTGTTTTTTACCAAATTTTGTTTATCCATTCTTCCATAGATGGGCACTTAGGCTATCTCCATATTTTTGTTATTGTTAATAGTGCTGTTATAAACATTAGTATGCATATATCTACTCGTATTATGGCTCCTATTTCTTGTGGATAAATACCAAGCAGAAGAATTGCTGGATCATAAGGTATCTCTATTTCCAAACTTCTGAGGAAGCACCATATTGTTTTCCAGAGTGGTTGGATCATTTTGCAATCCCACCAACAATATAGGAGGTTCCCAGTCTCTCCACATCCTCGCCAATACTTATTGTCCTCTAATTTTTTGATCTTTGCTATTATTGCTGGTGTGAAATAATATTTCATTGTTGTTTTGATTTGCATATCTCTAATGGCTAGTGATCATGAACATTTCTTCATATATTTTTTGGCTACCCATATCTCATCCTTGGTGAAGTGTCTATTCATGTCCTGTGCCCAGTTTTTAATTGAGTTATTTGTCTTTTTCTTGTAATGGTATTCTAGGTTCTTATATATTTTGGAAGTTAGTCTCTTGTGTGATGTGTCATTGCAAAAGATTTTTTCCCATTCTGTGGGCTCAATTTTTACTCTTTTGATGGTCTTTTTATGCACATAAGTTTTAGTGTGTCCCATTCATCTATTTCCACCACTCATCTATCAGTTTGTTGTACTGTGGTGGCAGTGAGTTACATGATTCGGGAAGCTATGCCACCAGTATTTTAAATACCAGCAGGGTCACCAATGGAGGACAGGTTTCAGATGAGCTTTCAGACAAAGACAGACTAGGAAAAGGAGTGATGAACTACTTCTGAATATTTAGTCACTGAAAACCTTATGAATAGCAGAGAAACACTGTCAGACAGTGCTAGAAAATGAACCCCTCAGGTTGGAAGTCACTCAAAATGAGACTGGGGAAGAGCTGCCTCTTCAAAGTAGAGTTGATCATGATGATGCTAATGGAGTAAAGCTTCTGGGACAACAGCCCATGGGACCTTCATTTGCTGATGGTGCACAACTCAAAATGAAGAGAAACAGCTGTAAACATCCTTTGAAAATCAGAACATGGAATGAATGTAAGAAGTATGAATCTGGGAATATTGGAAGTTGTTAAAAATTAAATGGAACTCATAAACATCAATATCTTAGGCATTAGTGACCTGAAATGGACTGGTATTGGCCATATTGAATCTGATGAAAACATGGTTTAATATGCCAGAAATTACAAATTGAAGAGGAATGGTGTTGCATTCATTGTCAAAAAGAACATATATAGATCAGTCATAAGGTACAATGCTGTCTGTGATAGGATAATATCCATGCTCCTACAGGGAAGCCTAGATAATACCACTATTATTCAAAATTATGCACCAACCACTAAAGCCAGTGAGGATGAAATAGAAGAATTCTACCAACTTCTTCAATCTGAAATTGATCAAA
>NW_006419676.1:0-1048 GCF_000296735.1 Chrysochloris asiatica | reverse complement strand
CATCTGAAGAACAGATTTGATACATTAACCACTAAAGACCAAAGACCAGAAGAGTTGTGGGATGACATCAAGAACATCATACATGAAGAAAACAAAAAGTCATTGAGAAGACAAGAAAGAAGGAAAAGATCAAAATAGATGTCAAAGAGACACTAAAACTTGCTCTCCAGTGTAGAGATGCTAAAGCAAATAGAAGAAATGAGGAGGTACAGGAGATGAACAGAAAATTTCAAAGATCATCTCGAGAAGATAAAGCCAAATATTACAACAAAACATACAAAGATCTGGATTCAGAAAACCAAAAAAGGAAGAATGTGCTCAGCACCTCTCAAGCTGGGGGAACTGAAGAAAAAATTCAAGCCTTGACTTTCATTATTGAAAGATTCACTAGGCAAATTATTGAATGATACAGAAAGCATCAAGAGAAGATGGAAGAAATACACAGAGTCACTGTACTAAAGGAAATGGTTAATGTTCCACCGTTTCAAGAGGTAGCATATGATCAAGAGCCAACGATCCTGAAGAGTAAGTCCAATGTGCATTGAAGTAATTGGAAAAGAAAAGGCAGCAGGAATTGATGGAATAAAAATTGAAATCTTTCAAGAAAGTGAGGCGGCACTAACTCATCTCTGCCAAGAAATTTGGAGGACAACTATCTGGCTGTCTGATTGGAAGAGATCTGTATTTGTGACCATTCCAAAGAGAGGTGACCCAATGGAATGCAGAAATCATTTGACAATCTCTTTGATATCCCATGCGAGTAATGTTTTACTAAAGGTAATACAGAAATGGCTGCAAGCATACATTGACAGAGAACTTCCAGAGGTTCAAGCCGGATTCAGGAGAGGTTGTGGATTGAGGGATATCATTGCTGATGTCTGATGGATCTTGGCTGAAAGCAGAGAATATCAGAAAGATACCTGTACTTTATTAAATACACAAAGGCTTTTGATTGTGTGGATCATGACAGGCTATGGACAACATTGCGAAGTATGAGTGTTCCAGAACACTTAATTGTGCTTATGAGGAATCTGTACGTGGACAAAGA
>NW_006419675.1:2689-3314 GCF_000296735.1 Chrysochloris asiatica | reverse complement strand
CCCTAGCCCTAGCCCTAAAGCCCTAACAGCGCTAGCCTTAGCCCTAAAGCCCGAACAGCTCTAGCCCTGGCCCTAGCCCTAAAGCCCTAACAGCCCTAGCCCTAGGCCTAGCCCTGAAGCCCTAACAACTCTAGAGCTAGGCCTTGCCCTAAAGCCCTATAAGCCCTAGCCCTAATCCAAGCCCTAAAGCCCTATCAGCCCTATCCCTAGCAATAAAGCCCTAACATCCCTAGCCCTAGCCCTAGCCCTAAAGCCCTACCAACCCTTGTCCTAGCCCAAAAGCCCTAACAGCAGTAGTCCTAGACCTAAAGCCCTTTCCCTAATGCTCTAGTCCTAGACTTACCCCTAAACCTAACCCTAAACCCCTAGCCCTGGCCTTAGCCCTAAATGCCTAAAAG
This sequence comes from Chrysochloris asiatica, assembly GCF_000296735.1. Lineage (NCBI taxonomy): Eukaryota > Metazoa > Chordata > Mammalia > Afrosoricida > Chrysochloridae > Chrysochloris > Chrysochloris asiatica. The sequence continues at coordinate 2,916 of NW_006419675.1, read as the reverse complement.
GCCTAGCCATAGCCCTAAAGCCCTAACAGCCCTAGCCCTAGCCCTAGCCCTAGCCCTGAAGCCCTAACAGCTCTACCCCTAGCCCTAGCCCTAAAGGCCTATAAGACCTAGCCCTATCCCAGCCCTAAAGCCCTATCCGCCCTAGCCCTAGCCCTAGCCATAAAGCCCTAGCAGCCCTAGACCTAGCCCCAAAGCCCTAACAGCTCTAGCCTTAGCCTTAAAGCCCT
>NW_006419675.1:0-784 GCF_000296735.1 Chrysochloris asiatica | reverse complement strand
CTAAAGCCCTAACAGCCCTAGATCTATCCCTAAAGCCCTAACACCCCTAGCCGTAGCCCTAACCTTAAAGCCCTAAGAGCCCTAGGCCTAGCACTAAAGTCTTAACAGCCCTAGCCCTAGGCCTAATGGTCTAACAGCCATAATCCTAGCCCTAAACCCCTTGCGCTAATGAACTACCCCAAAATCTAGCCCTAAAGCCCTAGCCCTAGCCCTAGCCCGAGCCCTAAAGCCCTAACAGGCTTTCCCTATCCCTATCCCTAAAGCCCTAAAAGCTCTAGCCCTGGACCTAGCCCTAAAGCCCTATCAGCCTTAGCCCTAGCCCTAAAGCCCTAACAGCGCTAGCCCTAAAGACCTTTCCCGAATACCCTAGCCCTAGCCCTAGCCCTAAACCTAGCCCTAAACCCCCAGCCCTGGCCTTTGCCCTAAAGTCCTAACAGTCCTAGCCATAGCCCTAAAGCCGTAACAACACTAGCCCTAGCCCTAAAGCCCTTTCCCTAATGCCCTAGCCCTAGCCCTAGCCCTAAAAGTAGCCCTAAAGTCTTGCCCTGGCCTTAGCCCTAAAGCCCTAACAGACCTAGCCCTAGCCCTAAATCCCTAACAGCTCTAGCCCTAACCCTAGCCCTAAAGCCCTATCAGCTCTAGCACTATCCCTAAAGCCCTAACAGGCTAGCCCTAGCACTATCCCTAAAGCCCTAACAGATGTAGTCCTAACCCTACTCTTAAAGCACTAACAGCCCTAGCCCTAGCCCTTAAGCACAAGCCCTAAATCCTTAGCCCTAGCCCT
>NW_006419674.1:2310-3056 GCF_000296735.1 Chrysochloris asiatica | reverse complement strand
TCCCCTCCCTCCCCTCACCCACTACCAACATCCCAGCATTCAACAAAGGATGTCCCCCACCCCCCTTTAGTATTTTTCTTTTCTCTTAGTCTTTTATAGTAGTGGACCTATGCAGTATTTCTCTTTTTGTGACTGACTAATATCACTTAACATAATGCCCTCAAGTTTCATCCATGTTAACTGGTGGTTTGCAGCTTCCTTGTTATTCTTCAAGGTAGCATAATATTCCAATGTGCATATGTACCACAGTTTGTTTATCCATTTTTCAGTTGATGGGCACTTGGGCTGCCTCCATCTTTTTGCTATTGTAAATAGTGCTGCTATGAACATTGGTGTGCATATATCCTCTCGGATTGTGGCTCATTTTTCTTGTAGGTAAATACCAAGTAGAGGAATTGCTGGATCATAAGGTATTTCTACTTTCAACCTTCTGAGGAACGCCATATTGCTTTCCAGAGAGATTGGACCATTTTGCAGTCCCACATTTTGCAGGACCATTTTGCAATGCAGGAGTGTCCCAGTCTTGCCACATCCCTGCCAGCATTTATTGTCCTCTACATTTTTGATCTTTGCTGTTATTATTGGTGTGAGATCATTGTTGTTTTGATTTGCATCTCTTTAATGGCTAGTGATCATGAATATTTCTTCATATGTTTGTTGGCTGTCCAGATCTCTTCCTTAGTGAAGTGTCTGTTCATGTCCTGTGCCCACTTTTTAATTGGGTTACTTGTCTTTTTCTTGTAGAG
>NW_006419674.1:0-1358 GCF_000296735.1 Chrysochloris asiatica | reverse complement strand
TTTTGGTTTCTTGTAGTAGTGTTTTGTAGTTTTCTTTGTATAAGTCCTTTGTTTCTCTGGTTACATTTATTCCTAGATATTTCATCCTTTGGGTTGCTATGGTAAATGGTATTGTTTTCCTAATGTCCTTATCAACGCTGTCGTTTTTGGAATAGAGGAATCCAACTGATTTTTGTATGTTGATCTTATATCCTGCCACTTTGTTGAATCTTCCAATGAGGTCTTGTAGCATTTTCACTGAGTTTTTGGGGTTTTCTTTGTATAGGATCTTATCGTCTGCAAATAGGGAGAGTTTTACTTCCTCTTTGCCAATTTGGATGCGTTTAATTTCCCTGTCTTGCCATATAGCTCTTGCTAAGACTTCCAGTACAATATTGAATAAGACAAGGGCATCCTTGTCTGGTTCCTGATCGCAAAAGGAAGGCTTTCAGTTTCTCTCCATTGAGAGTAATGTAGGCTGTTGGTTTTGCATATGTGCTCTTTATTGTGTTCAGGAATTTCCCTTCAATCCTATTTTGTTGAGTGTTTTTATCAGGAATGGATTTTGGATTTTATCAAATGCTTTTTCTGCATCAATCGATATGATCATATAGTTCTTTTCTTTTTTCTTATTTATATGGTGGATAACATTGATAGTTTTTCTAATGTTGAACCATCCTTGCATCCCTGATATGAAAATCACTTGATCATGATGTATTATCTTTTTGATGTGTTGCTGGATTCTGTTGGCAAGGATTTTATTGAGAATTTTTGCATCTATGTTCATGAGGAATATTGGTCTATAGTTTTGTTTCTTAGTTACATCCTTCCCTGGTTTTTGTATGACTGTTATGCTTGCTTCATAAAATATATTAGGAAGTTTTCCATCCTCCTCTATCTTTTGGAATAATTTGAGTAGAATTGGTGACAGCTCTTCCTTGAATGTTTGTTAGAATTGACCAGTGAGGCCATCTGTGCCTGGACTTTTTTTGGTGACCTGATCAATTTCTTCTTTTATTATGGGTGTGTTCAGGTTTTCTACCTCACTGTGTGTAAGTTTAGGTAGGTGGTTCGTGTTTATCTAAAAATGGATCCATCTCCTGAAAGTTTTCAAATTTGTTGGAGTACAAGTCTTCATAGTATTCTGCTATTATCTTTTTTATTTCCTTTGGTTCCATTGTGACATTGCCCATTTGGTTTCTAATGCGTGTTATTTGTGTCTTCTCCCTCTTTTCTTTTGTTAGGTTTGCCAATGGTCTGTCGATTTTGTTAATTCTTTCAAGGAACCAGCTTCTTGTCCTGTTGATTGTTTCTATAGTTTTTCTGTTTTCTATCTCATTTATTTCTGCTCTAATCTTCATTATTTCTTTTCTTTTGGT
>NW_006419673.1:3519-4180 GCF_000296735.1 Chrysochloris asiatica | reverse complement strand
TTTTATTTCCTCTTTGCCAATTTGGATGCCTTTAATTTCCCCATTGTGCCGTATAGCTCTAGCTAATACTTCCAAAACAATATTGAAAAGGAGTGGTGTCGAAGTGTATACTTGTCTGGTTCCCATTTGCAAAAGGAAAGCGTTCAGTTTCTCTCCATTGAGAGTGATGTAGGCTGTTAGTTTTGTATATATGCTCATGATTATGTTGAGGAATATCCCTTCAATTCCTTTTTGGTTGAGTGTTATTATCAGGAATGGATGTTGGATTTTGTCAAATGCCTTTTCTGCATCAATTGATATGATCATGTGTTTCTTTTCCTTTTTTTAATTTATGTGGTGGATTACATTGATTGTTTTCCTAATATGGATCCATCCTTACATCTCTTTTATGAAACCCACTTGGTCATGATGTATTCTTTTCTTGATGTTGTGCTGGATTCTGTTGCCTACGATTTTGTTGAGAATTTTTTCGTCTATGTTCATGAGGGATATTGGTCTGTAGTTTTCTTTCTTAGTGATGTCCTTCCCTGGTTTTAGTATGAGGGTTATGCTTGCTTCATAAGACACATTAGGAAGTTTTCCATCCTCTTCTATATTTTGGAATAATTTGAATAGAATTGGTGTCAGCTCTTCCCTGAATATTTGGTAGAAATCACCAGTG
>NW_006419673.1:0-469 GCF_000296735.1 Chrysochloris asiatica | reverse complement strand
ACTGCTGCTTCCATGAGTGTGATAGTTGTTCCAAGAAGAATGAAATTCTTGACAACTTCAATCTTTTCTCTGTTGAAAAGAATGTTTTTTATTGATCCAGTGGTGATAATTTTTGTTTTATTTACATTTCAGATGTAATCCATACCGAAGGCTGTGCTATTTGATCTTTATCAGTAAATGTTTTAAGTTCTCTTCACTTTCAGCCAGCAAGGTTGTATCATCTGCATATTGCAGGATGTTAATGAGTCTTCCTCCAAACCTGATACCATATTTTTCTTCATAGACCCAGCTTCTCGGATTATTTGCTCAGCATACAGGTGAGCAATGTGGTGAAAGAATACAACCTTATCGCACACCTTTTTTAATTTTGAAACATTCAGTGTTCCCATGTTGTGTTTGAACAACTGCCACTTGGTCCAGGCACAGATTCCTAATGAGCAGAATTAACTGTTCTGGAATACTCATACTT
>NW_006419672.1:2572-3005 GCF_000296735.1 Chrysochloris asiatica | reverse complement strand
CCAAGGTTGAGCATGCATCCCTATTTACCTCTGTCCTACTTAGGCCATGCAAACCTGTCTCAGTGTTTCCCTACCTATCTTCTTCTTCCACCTCCTCCGCCTTCTTATTTTGTCCTCCCACCATCCAAACTAAACCCTCCACCCAACCCCACAGTTGTAGTTACCTTATATTACATTAACTCTTTCCTCCATTTAAGATGGTCTATTTTATCCTGTAATCTACCTGGCCTTCCTACCACTGGAATCTCTGTTGTGTTTACTTTCTTTCATACTGCAATTGTTTTGATCATAGTCTGTCCTCCCAGAGCCTCTGTTCTTATAATTTTATTCTGTTCTTGGCTCTTCCATTTTTTTATTGAGTTCAGGGTGATGCTTTCATGTATGTCATTTTCTGGTTGTTGTCTGTTCTTGTTGGTTCTCAGTCCACAGAACT
>NW_006419672.1:0-616 GCF_000296735.1 Chrysochloris asiatica | reverse complement strand
CAAGTTTAGTACTTCTAAGAAAAAATATTTGAAACAAAAAAGATCTCAGGCAAATGGCCTTAGAGTTGGATCTGTTACTTTGAGACTAGGTCAGTCTGTTTTCTCATTTTTTCCTTCCTAGAGCTCTGGTAGTGGAATCGGGCTGTGAACCACAAGGTCAGCAGTTCAAAGCTACCAGCTGTTCCACGGGAGAAAGATGAGGCTTTCTGCTCCCTTAAAGATTTACAGCCTCGGAAACCCCATATAGGGTGGCTATGAGTCAGAACCGACTCCATAGCACATAACAACGACAACAACAACAACAATTTGTTGTCCCTAAGGAAGTCTCAGCTCACTAACACCACCATTATCAACTATTTCACTCCCTCCTAGTTAGTCTCTGTTCTCCTAGTACACTGTAATTTTTGGATGTTATTTCTCATCTTATACTTTTCTATTTCCTACTGGTGATGCTTGTATGATGCTTCTTGCCAAGTGAGGACAATCTGAATCTTATTCTTTTTATTTCACCTTACTATTCAAATATCTAAGGAGCTCTGGTAGCATAGTGGTTACAAATTGGGCTGCGAACCACAAGGTCAGCAGTTCGAAACTACCAGCTGTTCCGTGGGAGAAA
>NW_006419671.1:1919-3134 GCF_000296735.1 Chrysochloris asiatica | reverse complement strand
CAGCTGTTTCCTTCATATTGAGTTGTGCCTCATCAGCAAATGAAGGTCCCGTGAGGTTTTCTCCCACAGGCTTTACTGCATTCGTGTCATCACAGTGAACTCTATTTTGTGGAGGCAGCTCTTCCCCAGTTGCATTTAGAGTGCTTTCCAACCTGAAGTGGTCATTTTCCAGCACTATATCTGACAGTGTTTTTCTGCTATTCATGTTTTTCAATGACTAAATATTTGAAAGTAGTTCATCACCTTTTCTTCCTAGTCTGTCTTCGCTTGGAAGCTCATCTGAAAACTGTCCATCATGGGTGACCCTACTGGTATTTAAAATACTAGTGGCATAGCTTTCAGAATCACAGCAACTCACAAGCCATCGCAGCATGACAAACTGACAGATGTGTGGTGGCTTCCTCTCTATATACATCTCAGTAGTTGGCTTCACATTCAGGTTTTCTTTTTTTTCTCTTATTTAACTTATCTAATTGTTTTTAGACTTGTTTCACCCTGAAGCAAGATTCAGTGCTTTTTGCTACCATACTTATCCCTTTTACTCTACAAAGAAAGGTAACAATTGCTCAAAACCATCCCTCCTACTTAGATGGCAGTTTGTGTCTGAGCAGTGCTGTAATAGAACCAATGAACTTTATTTTCCCAACTATTAGTAGCATTTATGTCATATTTATGCTAATTTATGGTTTTACTTGGTTTGAGTGGACAATTCCTGTTGTTCTTCAGTGCTGTCAGAAGGAATGCCTTAAGGTGATTCAATACAGAAATAACATCATAGTACTTGATAATGTGCTCCAAATTGTATCAATTCATTTGATTACTTAGGGACACAATTTTCAAATAATTAATCCTGCTAGATATACCAGGAAGAATTCTTGCCAAAACCATGTTATAATTTCATTACTGACAATTTTTTATAGGTATTTTAGTGAACTAGTAAACCATTTTAAAAAGTTTTCCTAGATCAAAAGTTTAACTTCTTAAACTATCTGTCTTCGCTGTTATAACAGAAATATAAGTGAATTACAAGTGAATGCCTTTTAAAAAAGTAATTTTTTTTTTTTTTTTTCTTTCACAGTTTAGGAAGTTAGGAATCCAAATTTGGAGCTCCAACCTTGAGGAAAGATCCTTGCCTCCTTTCTACATCTGTAGACCAGGCTTCCTTGGAGATCTCCATGCATCTTAACAACAATTTTCCTCTGACTCTAGGAGCTT
>NW_006419671.1:0-1199 GCF_000296735.1 Chrysochloris asiatica | reverse complement strand
TTTTGCTGGACATGGTACTTTTTATATTCTCCTGTAACAACATAACTAAAATGTATCAATTCTTCTACAGCCTTCCTTTTCACTGTTCAACTTTCACATTCATATGAGGTTATTGAAAATACCACGGCTTGGGTGAGACACACTTTAGTCCTCAAACTGACATTTTTGCTATTGAATACTTTAAAGAGGTCTTGTGCATCTGATTTGCATAAGTCAATATGTCATTTGATTTCTTGACTGCTCCTTCCGTGAGTGTTGATGTTTGATCCAAGAAAAATGAATTCTTTGGCAACTTAAACTTTTATCCAGTTTTCTTGATGCTATTTATTGGTCCAGTGGTAAGAATTTTTGTTTTCTTTACATTGAGGTGCAACTCATACTGAACACTGTGATCTTTGATCTTTATCAGTAAGTATTTTAAGTCCTCTTCACTTTCTGCCAGAAGGTTGTATCATCTGCACATCACAGGTTGTTAATGAATCTTCCTCCTATCCTAATGCCATATTTTTCTTTATACAGTCCAGCTTCTTGAATTATGTGCTCCATATGTAGATTGAATAAGTATGATGAAAGAAGACAACCCTGGAGCACACCTTTCCTAATTTTAAACCATTCAGTGTTCCTTTGTTCTGTTTGAACAACGACCTCTTGGTCTATATACAGGTTTCTCATGAGCACAAATAAGTGCTCTAGAATACTCATTCTTTGAAATGCTGTCCATAGCTTTTATGATCCACACAATTGAAAGATATTGTGTAGTTAATGAAGCACAGGTTAACATCTTTCTGATATTTTCTTTCAGTCAAGATCCATCTGATGTCAGTGATTATATCTCTCATTCTATATCCTCATCTGAATCTGGCTTGAACCTCTGGAACACATACTTTGGGGAAATGCAATTCAATCCATGACACTATCTTTGATGAAGAACTGGATTGTGGTAGTGTTGTAGTTGTTTGCTTAATTTCCATATAGTCACAGATCAGTGCTTCTGCAGAATACACTGTCCATTGCTTCATTGGTATGACAATATTAATTGCATTCTAAATCTCATTAGATTCACTGGGCAAATTATTGAATGATGCAGAATGCATCAAGAAAAGATGGAAGGAATACACAGAGTCATTGTACCAGAAGGAAATGGTTAATGTTCAGCCATTTCAAGAGATACCATATGAACAAGAGCCAATGATACTCAG
>NW_006419670.1:1962-2934 GCF_000296735.1 Chrysochloris asiatica | reverse complement strand
GAGAGCCAAAATATGACCTTGAATATATCCCACCTGAGTTTAGAGATCATCTTAGAACATATCTGATACATTAAACAGTAAAGACCGAAAATTAGAAGAGTTGTGGGATGACATCAAGAACATCATACATGAAGACAGCAAAAAGTCATTGAGAAGACAAGAAAGAAGGAAAAGGTCAAAATGAATGTCAGAAGAGACTCTGAAACTTGCTCTCCAGAGTAGAGATGCTAAAGCAAATGCAAGAAATGAGGAGGTCCAAGATCTGAACAGAAAATTTCAAAGATCAGCTCGAGAAGATAAAGTTAAATATTACAATAAAATGTGCAAAGATCTGGAATTAGAAAACCAAAAAGGAAGGACACACACAGCATTTCTCAAGCTGGGGGAACTGAAGAAAAAATTCAAGCCTTGACTTTCATTATTGAAAGATTCTCTGGGCAAATTATTGAATGATGAAGAAAGCATCAAGAGAAGATGGAAGGAAGACACAGAGTCACTGTACCAAAAGGAAATGGTTGATGTTCAACCATTTCAACAGGTAGCATATGATCAAGAGTCAATGATACTTAGGGAGGAAGTCCAAGGTGAACTGGAGGAATTGGCAGAGAACAAGGCACCAGGAATTGATGGAATAAACACTGAACTCTTTCAAGAAAGGGAGGCAGCACAGGAAGCACTCACTCATCTCTGCCAAGAAATTTGGAAGACAACTATCTGGCCGACTGAGTGGAAGAGATCCATATCTGTGCCCATTCCAAAGAGAGGTGACCCAAAGGAATGTGGAAACCATTGGAAAATCTCTTTGATATCTCATTCAAGTAAAGTTTTGCTGAAGCTAATACAGAAATGGGTACAATCATACATTGACAGAGAACTTCCAGAGGTTCAAGCTGGATTCAGAAGAGGCCGTGGAACAAGAGATATCATTGCTGATGTCCGATGGATCTTGGCTGAAAGCAGAGAATATCAGAA
>NW_006419670.1:0-876 GCF_000296735.1 Chrysochloris asiatica | reverse complement strand
TTCCGACCCATAGCAACCCTGTATAGGGTTTCCAAGGAGCAGCTGGTGAGCTTGAACTACTGATCTTGCAGTTCAAACAACTTTGCAGTCTGACACATTAGCCCACAGCACCATACTAAGGGTATGTGTGTGTGTGTTTGTGTGTATTATATATGTTGTTGTTGTTGTCAAGTGCCATCGAGTCAGTGCCGACCCAAAGCAACCCTGTATAGGCTTTATAAGGAGTGGCTGGTGAGCTTGAACCATCAACCTTGTGGTCCAGAGCATTAACCCACAGCAGTACACCAGGACTCCACATAAGAATGTTATATAAGGACTATTTACAGCAACATTAGATAGCCAAGCAAATACATAACAGAAAAATTATTTCCACTGAAAGATTATCTGTTATCCAGCCTTTTGAGAGGAGGAAGGCCAATTGCTTGCTTTCAACTGCTCCTCAAACACCCACTTCTGCAGCTTCCCATCACAGCAGCTCCATGTGGTGTGCCATGAGGGAGTCTAGCGTATTTTTATGCTTGTATAACTAATCCTTAGAACATTTAAGATAATTAATAAACCCTATGACTTTTTAGGAAGGAAAACATGAATAGCTGTTTTGCTTTCAAACTCTGAAAACTATAGTCAAAGGCCCACTGGTAAAATATATCAGTAAGCTACCATATCTTTAAGGGGTATGTTGTTGTTGTTTTGTGCCATGGAGTCAGTTCTGACTCATAGCGACCCTGTACAGGGTTTCCGAGGCTGTAAATCTTTACGGGAGCAGAAAGCCTCATATTTTTGCCCCCAGAGCAGCTGGTAGTTTCGAACTGCTGACCCTGAGGTTAGCAGCCCAATTCGTAACCACTATGCTACCAGAGCTCCTTATGAATACAT
>NW_006419669.1:1748-3219 GCF_000296735.1 Chrysochloris asiatica | reverse complement strand
CTTTCAGCGGTCCATGGAACTTTCAATATTCTCCTCCAACACCATAACTCAAATGCATCAATTCTTATATGATCTTCCTTATTCACTGTCCAACTTTTCCATGAATATGAGGTTATTGAAAATACCATGGCTTCAGTCAGGCACACCTTAGTCCTCAAGCTGACATCTTTGCTCTTCAACACTTTAAAGAGGCCTTGTGCAGCAGATTTGCCTAATACAATATGTCATTTGATTTCTTGACTGCTGCTTCCATGAGTGCTGATGGTTGATCCAAGAAAAATGAAATCTTTGACAACTTCAATCTTTTCTCCATTGATAAGAATGTTTTTTATTGATCCAGTGGTGAGGACTTTTTTGTTTTCTTTACATTTGTTAAAGTTTTACAGTGGATAAAGAAGACCATAGAAGAACTGATGTATTTGAGTTATGGTTGTAGAAGAATATTAAAAGTACCAGGGACTGCCATAAAAACAAACAAATACCATTTTGTAAGAAGTGCAATCAGAATGCTCCTCTGAAACCAAGATTATCAGACTTCATCTCACATACTTAGGACATATTATCATGAGAGATTGACTAGTCCCTGGAGAAGGACATCATGATTGGTAAAGTAGAGGGTGAATGAAAAAGAGGAAGACCGCCAAGGAGATGGATTGGTACACAGGCAGCAGCAATTTGTTCAAGCATAACAAAGGTTGTGAGGTTGGCCCAGGACTGGGCAGTTTTCCTCTTTGTGTGCATAAGGTCACTATGAGTCAGAACCATCTCAAAGGCATCTAACAACATCTATATTAGTGAGAGAACTTGTCTATAGCCATCAACTGACTGCAGAGATACGTTTGAACATATTTTGTTTGGAATAAGTCAATGTTTATATGAACCGGAACTCTAGTTACAATATTTTGACTTACCCTTTTGTTGCCCTCTTATGGTGTGGTGCTGTAGGATAAAGCACTAGACAGCAAGGTCTGTTTGAATTTTAAAATCGGAGGTTCAAACTCACCAGCTGCTCCTCGAAAACCCTATACATTTTCACCATGAGTAAGAACTAACTTGATGTCACTTAATAACAGGGGGCAATAAATCTCCACAACAAAAGATAATTAACACTTTTGCAGAGCCAGCAACTCTTTATAATGATAAAGTGAGCAAAACATGTATGGTTGTCTTATCACCAGTAAAGTCTTCATCTATTTTCCAAAAGAACACAAGTTCAATGAATTCTGTGTGACCTTAGAATATATAAAGAAAGAAAAAGCCTGGAGCTGTTTTGGAAACTATTGGGAATATTTGGAAACTATTTTGTACAACAAAGTTAAGTCTTGACCTCTTAAACATAACCTCATCCACTGCATAGAATTGATTCTGTATCCTAATGACCCTGTAAAGGTTTTCTGAGGTGGTAAATCTTTACCAGAACAGAAAGCCTCATCTTTCTCCCATGAAACTGCTACTAATGGGTTTAAACTGT
>NW_006419669.1:0-1198 GCF_000296735.1 Chrysochloris asiatica | reverse complement strand
ACGACACATAACAATAACAACAAATATAAGTAATCTATTTCAATTTTTAAATAGAGCACGGGTTGTTTTTTGGTCTAAGAATTCAAATAACTTGATATATTTTTATTTCTTCCCACTGAAAAGCTATTTTGTTAACAAGTCTCACTTTATTTTCTTAAATCAGCCCCACATTTAAGTAATAGTTTAACCATTCTTATTTTATACCATTAAATATTCATATATTTTAAAATAAGGGATTAACCTTTAGCTAAAAGTTCAGCATATTTCCAGTGTTGGAATAACTTCAAAATATGAAATAATAACTTCAAAAGGTGAAATTATAAAATTAAGGTCAAAACAGTAATGCATTCCTTAAAATACAGTAATATTAAGTCAAACCTTGTAATAGCTTTTGGAGGCTTGGACAACTCATCATATATATTAGCAAGTCTTTCCAGGCTCATTTCTTTTTTCACACTCATCTTCTTTTTCTTGGGATAAACAATGTAACTAATGCCAGCTTGCCTAGCTGCTTCAATGAGAGAAAGAGACAGATGTCTTAAACTGTGTTTGTACTGAAATTTTTCTAACAAGGTATCTATATTTTCTTTAACAGGGGTGGGTTCTTGAGGCGTAGTTTTCGCCTTCATCTGACGCTCCAACTCCTTTGTTTTCTGAAATATCACCCCTTTGATATTGCTTTGTGTGTCATCCTGGATATGTAAGGGCTCTCTGATCTTCCTTAATTCAACTGCTGATTTTACTTTCTTCTAAGGAAATAAAAGGATAGAAAAGTATAACATCAGTTTAGTTCTATTTAAAATTAATTCATTCACACAATACTAATGTATTTGATCACTTTATTGAAACATTTTTAAATCATGCATTATTAAAACTATTCAAAGTATCAGCATACAAAGTTAAAAAACAGGTTAGTTGAAGTAAAGTGCAATCATTTAGTTGGTGACAATAGGTACAAATGCACGACACTATAAAGCACATTTGCACAAATTGTAACTTTCTATAATCTTACTGAAAGAGAAAGCTCTTCACATATCCATATAAAGTATGCGTCTGGCTCTTAATACAAAAAAAAAACACAGCAGAACAGGCAAAAACTATTCAAATAGCTTACCATAAAAATATTTTGTGAGTCTACTTTAAAAAAGACTTTGCCAGTAATTTTTGTTGCTGTTGTTGTTGTTAAGTGCCGTCGAGT
>NW_006419668.1:2161-3246 GCF_000296735.1 Chrysochloris asiatica | reverse complement strand
AGTCTTGGGAATTCCAAGGCATCTACTTTATTTTATAGTGACTATAAGTCAAAATCAACTCAAAGGCAATGGATTTGATTTTAGTTGCTTTTTCTCTTCTAATTTGATTTACATTTCAATTATTTAGAGACATTTATTTTTCATTATCAAATTAATAATTTGGTTTTGTTACACCATTCTTTTGGCAATATTTTTGTATTGAATTTCTAATTTCATTGAACTGTTAATAAATACAGCCTATGTGATTAGTGTATATACTTTCTGAAATTTGTTTAGCCTTTATGGTTTAGATGACGGTCTGCTTTTGTGAATGTTACCTGTACATCTTAGGGAAAAAGTATTTTTTAGATATACAAGCAAATTAGATCAGTTTGACTGAATGTGTTATTGAAACTACATCTCTACTTTTTGTGTCTTTGTCTTGGCTATTTCTTTTGAAAACATATGTAGCTGTGCTCATTTTTTTTTTTAAGCTCAATCCAAGATTATTTGCATTTTTAATAGATTATTTTATATTGTTTTTTTCCAAAGAAATTTCAACATTTCTCTTTTAATTCTTTATATCCAAACATTGTTGTTTTTGTTAAGCACCTTTGAGTTAGTCCAGACTCATAGTGACCCTGTAGAGGGTTTCCAAGGAACAGCTGGTGAGTTTGAATGCTGACCTTATGGTTCAAACTGACCTTGCAGTCTAGTACTTTATCCCACAGCATCATACCAAGACTGCATATCCAAACATGGTGGTGGTGGTGATGTGCCATGGAGTTGGTTCTAACTCATAGCTATCCTGTATAGGATTTCCTAGGCTGTAAATCTTTACAGGAGCAGAATGCCTCATCTTTCTCCTGCCAAACAGCTGACAGTTTTGAACTGCTGACCTTGAGGTGAGCAGTCCAATTCGTAACCACTACACTACCAGAGCTCCTGGCATATCCAAACATAGCCATAATTAATCATGACTGTGGTGGTGGTGGTGGATGTGTGCCACTGAGTTGGTTCCAACTCATAGTGACCCCATGTAGGTTTTCCAAGGCTATATATCTTTACAGGAGTGGAAAGCTACCTGTTTCTTCCATGAAGCAGCT
>NW_006419668.1:0-561 GCF_000296735.1 Chrysochloris asiatica | reverse complement strand
TTGCCAGCAGAGACTCTGATTATACGAGACAATTTTACTCCTGTATACTACTGGCAGAAAGTGACCTTACCAGGAACATACAAAATGATAAAATCAGAATTTTTCATTATGAAGAGGAAAACCTTTGTAAAAGATCAGACTTCCTGTGTGAGAATGTGCATTGTGATAGAGTGACCACCACATTATCTTCCATCCCACATGCTCTTCTAGCACATAATCTCACCACTCCTCTCAGTGAGAAGTAAAGTCCAAATACCCTGCACATGAAATGAAGTAAATTTGTGACTTGCTATGCCACAAGTAAACCCTTTTGACTTTTGAGGCTAGATCATAAAATACCAAGAGGTTTCTGCTTAGTTCTGCTGAGACACTCTCTAGGCAGAATGTCAGTCACGATGTACGAACTCCAGCAACCCTGAGATTGCCATGTTGAAAAGGTCAGGTATAAGTGCACAGACTGACCACTCCAGCTGGTCTTACAGGTGAAAATTATTATCAAATGGAAGTTAAGTCAAGCCTTCCTGATGACTACATCTCCAGCCAACAGATGGCAGTGTTGTT
>NW_006419667.1:3243-4390 GCF_000296735.1 Chrysochloris asiatica | reverse complement strand
GGTCCATGTTTATAGTCATCTATTATACTGTCTAAAGAAGGTATTTGAAATGAACAAATCATTGGATCTGTATAATTCTGTCATTCGTTCTCCATCATCATTTCTATCACCAAGGCCATATTTTCCAATTACTGGTCCTTCCTCTTTGCTCCCAACCTTTGCATTTCAATCATCAGTAATGAGCTATACATCTTGATTGCATGTTTGATCAATTTCAGATTGAAGAAGTTGGTTGAATTCTTCTGTTTCATCCTCACTGGCTTTAGTGGTTGGTACATAAATTTGAATAATAGTGGTATTAACTGGGCTTCCCTGTATATGCATGGATATTATCCTGTCACATACTGCATCATACCACATGACTGATCTGGATATGTTCTTTTTGACAATGAATGCAACACCATTCCTTTTCAATTTCTCATTCCTGGCATAGTCCACCATGTGGTTGTCAGATTCAAAATGGCCAATACCAGTCCATTTCAGCTCACTAATGCCTAAGATATTGATGTTTATGCATTCCATTTCATGTTTGACAACTTTCAATTTTACCTGTTTCATACTTCGTACATTCCATGTTCTGATTTTCAATGGCTGTTTATAGTTGTTTCTCTTCATTTTGAGTTGTGCCCCATCAGCAAATGAACGTTCTGTGGGCTTTTCTCCCACAAGTTTAACTCCATTCACGTCCTCATGGTCAATTCTAGTTTGATTAGGCATCTCTTTCCCAGTCACATTTTGAGTGCCTTTCAACCTGAGGGGCTTATTTTCTGGCACTGTATCTGACAAACATAATGGCAGCAATTAATCCATACATACCGATAATTACACTGAATGTAAATTGGATTAATTGCACCTGTTAAGAGACCAAGAGTGGCAGAATGGACAAGAAAACAAGATCCTTCAATATGCTGTTTGCAAGAGACACATCTCACACACAGAGACAAAAACAGAAAATATACCAGCGAATTGCCATAAAATATTAACAGGAGTGGAAGTACTAATCTCTGATAAAATAAACATTTAGGAAAAAACCCAGCTCAGTTGATAAAGATGGACATTATCTCATGATTAAAAGGACAGTTGAATAAGATGACATGACCATAATAAATCTCTATGCTCCAAATGAAAGAGCTCCAAAATATTTAAA
>NW_006419667.1:0-426 GCF_000296735.1 Chrysochloris asiatica | reverse complement strand
AAATTCCTCAACATAATTAAGAGCACATATGCAAAAACAACAGTCTACATTACTCTCAATGAAGAGAAACTGAAAGCCTTCCCACTGCAAACAGGAACCAGACAATATGCCCTTTGTCACCACTCCTATTCGGTATTGTGATGGAAGTCTTAGCAAGAGCTATATGGCAAGACAGGGAACTTAAAGGCATCCTAATTGGCAATGAGGAAATAAAACTCTCTCTGTTTGTAGACGATATGATCCTATACACAGAAAACCCCAAAGACTCAATAAAAAAAGCTACTAGACATCATTAGAAGATTCAGCAAAGTGGCAGGATATAAGATCAACATACAAAAATCCGTTGGATTTCTCTATACCAAAAATGATAGCATTGAAAAGGATATTAGGAAAGCAATACCATTTACAATAACCACCCAAAGGATG
>NW_006419666.1:1684-3146 GCF_000296735.1 Chrysochloris asiatica | reverse complement strand
TGTTGAAATATAAGATCTTATGTTTGTTCAAAGGCTGTCTGTCTGCTAGACAGAGGTTGTCTATGTGCAATTCTGCCCCTTTTCCCCGGAGACTTCCCTACCTGGGTTGCCTGGTCAGGGAAGTGCCGCGTCACTCTCTATACCTCAATTTTTAACATTTCACTTTTCCAGTTATGCATGGTGGTGATATTCTTGCCTTACCTGGTCACAAGTTTTACAGGTTTCTTAGGCTGGGACATCTGGAGGCCTTGTTCAAAAAGAAGTTAACATAACCAAGATCTTTGTCCTCTGCAAGTCACTCTCCACACAGAAAGTTGGAGGGCCATGTCATACAGTGAATTACTTAATATGACCCTTCCACAGAATGATTGGGACAGACTATGTAAGGCAAGAATATCTAGATTTGCCAGGCTGAGGGCATGATCTAGGAGCTATCCTGATCAAAGAACTGTATCCTGAGAGTTCTGTGTGGTCATCACAACAAATGATTGAACCCAGCAAAGGAGTAGAGAGTGTTGTGGGATGGAGGGCTGGTGTCAGAATTGGTGAAAAGGTCTGAGAGAGGTGGTCTGTGTGACTTCTACCTCATAGGAATCAGCTTTGCACTGATGATATGGATTTTTCTTCTTTTGTTTGTGAAGTTATATGAAAAGCTATGAAAAAGTTACATGAAAACCCTCCTCCCGCACCATTTTATAGACCCTTTTAAGGCACATCTGACTGCTCTTATCAAAATCCCTCCAAAGGCTTCCATGCGTTTTAGGATTAAGTCCATACACCTCTTTGTGCCTTACACGCTTCCTGTTTTCTGGCTCCTGCTCTCTTTTCTGTGTTCACCTCTCATCTCCCTTACTTGGACTCACTACCCTCTGCCCCAATGGTGCCCTTGTGTCTCTGTAAGCACAGCATGCTTTCCCATGAACACATCTTTACTCAAGTCTCATTCTTTGGAGGAGTTGCCCTGCCTGTCACTTCACCCTTTATCATTGTTCCCACCATCCATCGTCTATAATGACCTTTTTCTTATTTGTTGTTTGCCTCTCTGCCTCCATTTGAATGTGAACAATCAAGGATAGGAACTTTGTCTTGTCCCCTGATGAATTCTAGCATTTAGAACAGTGCTGGTCGCGTAGCCCATAGTAAAGCAGCAAGAAATGGACAATTAAGGATGACCAGAGTCCTGGTGTGGTTCTGTAGGATAAACACTGGACTGCAAGGTTGGTTTGAAACACAGGGTCGGCAGTTCAAACCCACTAGCCATTTCTCAGAAACACTATATAGGGTCACTATGAGTTGGAACTGACTCTATTGCATCACCAACATTAGTATGAGCAGGCTTCAAAAAGTTTGTAACAAAACTCCATTATCTTTCAAGTCCATTTTCCTACATACTTTTTGAAACCCCTCGTGAATGCAAAGTCCTTAGAGGTAAAGCTGCTTAAAGATGGGAAAGGACTTTTTA
>NW_006419666.1:0-954 GCF_000296735.1 Chrysochloris asiatica | reverse complement strand
CATTACTCACAAAAGAAATCCCATACCTCTCATTTCACCTTTCCCCCGGTCCCTGACAATCACTTTTCTACCTTTATCTCTATGGATTTGCTTAGTCTGGATAGTTCATATAAGTGGGATTATATAAGATTTGTCATTTTGTGATTGGCTTCTTTCACTTCCCATAATGTTTTCAAGACTCATCCATAACACATGTTAGAATCTATCCATGCACATATTAGAATCTAATTTATGTTTGTGGTTGAGTAATATTCCATTCCCTGCATATACAACACGTCATTGACCTCATCATCAGTTGATGGACATTTGTGTTGTTTCTATTTTTGGGCTGTTATGAATAATTGTTGTTGTTGTTGTTGTTATGTGCCATCGAGTCGGCGTTATGAATAATGTGTCCATGGAATTCATGTCCAGGTTTTTGTGATAAATTTAAGTTTTCAATTTCTTGAGCTTGTTTCAATATTCAATATTCTGGTGCTATCTGACAGTGTTCCCCTGTGATTCATAAGGTTTTCAGTGGCTACACATTCAGTAGTAGTCCACTTCTTCTTCCTGGTCTGTCTGGAAGTTCAGCTGTAACCTGTATACCACGGATGACCCTGCTGGTATTTAAAATATTGGTGGCATAGCTTCCAGCATCACAGCAACACACAAGCCATCACAATATGACAAGTGGACAGATGAGTGATGGTTAGCTCTCATGGACATTTACAAATTTTCTTCAGCTTCAACCTGAACTTGTATATGAACAATTGATGGTCTGCTCCACCGTCTGCCTCTGGTCTCGTTTTGGGTGATGATATTGAGCTTCTCCATCATTTCTTCTTATGGATGTAGTCAATTTGATTCCTGTCTATTCCATTTGAAATCCACGTGTTAGTTAGTTGCCTTTTATTTGCAATGAGTAAGTCATTGTTCTTGCAAAATTCTATCATGCAATCTCCAACATCATTT
>NW_006419665.1:2829-3507 GCF_000296735.1 Chrysochloris asiatica | reverse complement strand
TAATGCCTAAGATATCGATGTTTATGCATTCCATTTCATTTTTGACAGCTTCCTATTTTCCCAGATTCATACTTTGTACATTCTATGTTCCAATTTTTAATGGATGTTTGCAGCTGTTTCTCTTCATTTTGTGTTGTGCCCCATCAGCAAGAGAAGGTTCTGTGGGCTTTTCTCCCACGAGCGTAACTCCATTGGCATCAAGTCTCCTTTGAGGAGGCATCTCTTCCCCAGTCACATTTTGAGTGATTTCCAACCTGAGGGGCTCATTTTCTGGCACTGTATCTGGCAGTGTTTCTCTGTTATTCAAAATGTTTTCAGTGACTAAAGATTCGGAAGTAGTTTGTCATTCTTTCTTCCTAGTCTGTCTTTGTCTGGACGCTCATCTGAAACCTGTCCACCATGGGTGACCCTCCTAGTTATTTAAAATACCAGTGGCATAGCCCTCAGAATCACAGCAACTCGCAAGCCACTACCATACGCCAGACAGATAAGTAGTGGCCATTTGGTTTTATGTCGAAACTGTCAGTTTAAATTTTGAGGAGATCTGTGCGCATGCATAGTAGAACCCTCCAGGGGTGGGGAAGGGGTATCCATTCACTCAGGTATCCCCTCTAGTTACCAGAATGGAGGTGCACAGTCAGTGAGAGACCAATGAACAATGGACAGATACCAAAAATA
>NW_006419665.1:0-534 GCF_000296735.1 Chrysochloris asiatica | reverse complement strand
ACAAAAATGGAAGAATGTACCATGCTCCTGGATAGGAAGACTTAACATTGTGAAAATATCAATACTGCCCAAAGCAATTTACACATATAATGCAAGCCCAATCCAGATTCCAATTACATTCTTCAAAGAGATGGAAAAAACTGTTACAAACTTTGTATGGAAAGGAAAGAGATCCAGGATAAGCAAAGCACTGCTTAAGAAGAAGAATAAGGTTGGAAACTTCTCACTCCCTGACTTCAAAATTTATTATGCGGCTACAGTGCTCAAAACAGCTTGGTACTGGTACAAAGACACATTGATCAATGGAACAGAATCAAGAAGCCAGAAACGAACCCATCCACATACAGACAATTGATTTTTGACAAAGTACATAAATATATCTCATGAGGAGGGGGTAGTCTCTTCAAAAGATGGTGCAGGCAGAACTGGAAAGTGATATGCAAAAGATTGACAAAGAGGGGAATGATTAATTTATCAGTCTAGGAGCGGAGGACCCTGGGACTATCAATGGAGAAGAGCGAAGAGCAGAATCCT
>NW_006419664.1:2243-3660 GCF_000296735.1 Chrysochloris asiatica | reverse complement strand
TCATTGTTGTTTTGATTTGCATCTCTCTAATGGCTAGTGATCGTGAACATTTCTTCATTTGTTTGTTGGCTGCCCGGATCTCTTCCTTGGTGAAGTGTTTGTTCATGTCCTGAGATTATAGGCCTGAGCCCTAAGGTCCAGTGACTTATTCTCTTAAGGTATTTGTTTATGGTGTGGCACTGGATTCCTGGTATGTCACTGTAGGATAAGCACTGGACATTAACCACAAGGTCATTGATTCAAATTCTCCCATCACTCCTTGTAAATTGTAACATGGGTTGCTATGAATCATAACCGAAAGCGCAGCACTTAAGAACAATAAGATGCTTTCTTAACTTTGCCTCTGTATGCTTTACTTAAGGGTGTTTAAAAAAGTTTGTGAAAGATAGAAATATAATGGAATTTTTCCATGAACTTTTTGAATAACACTCTCACATATAAATATCTATTTTTATGCTGTTATTTTTAGGTGCTGTCGACTCAGGTCCAACTCTTAGATACCCTATGCAAAACAGAATAACACACTGCCCAGTACTACACCATCCTAACAATTGTTATTATACTTAAGCCCATTGCTGCTGCCATTGTACCAATCCATCTCATTGGGGATCTTCCTCCTTTTCACTGACCCTCCTCTTTATCAAGCATGATGTCCTTCTCCAAGACTGGAGCCTCCTGGTAATATGTCTGAAGTAAGAGAGACGAAGTTTTGCCAACATGGCTTCTAAAGAGTATTTTGACTGCATTTCTAACACAGATTTGTTTGTTCTTCTATCTGGCATGGTACTTTTAATATTCTCCTCCAACACCATAATTCAAATGCATCAATTCTTGTGTGATCTTCTTTATTCATTGTGCAACTTTAACATGCATATGATGTTACTGAAAATGCCATGGCTTGAATAGGTGCACTTTAGTCCTCAGACTGACATGTTCTCTTGAACACTTTAAAGAGGTCTCGTGCAACAATTTGCCTAATGCAATCCATCATTTGATTTCTTAACTGCTGCTTCCATGAGAGTTGATGTTGATCCAAGGAAAACGAAGTTTTTGACAACTTAAAATTTTCTCCATTTATCTTGATGTTATTTATTGGTCCAGTGGTGAGGATTTCTGTTTTCTTTACATTGAGGTCCAACCCATACTGAAGACTGTGTGGTCTTTGATCTTTATCAGTATTTTAAGTCCTCTTTGATTTCAGTAAGTAAGGTTATATCATCTGCATATCACAGGTTGTTAATGAGTCCTCCTCCAACCCTGATGCTTCATTTTCCTTCATGTAATGCGACTTCTTGAATTATTTGCTCAGTTTACAGATTGAAAAATATGGTGAAAGAATACAACCCTAGAGCACACCTTTCCTAATTTTAACCATTCAGTGTTCCTTTGTTCTATTTAAACAACTGTCTCTTGGTCT
>NW_006419664.1:0-948 GCF_000296735.1 Chrysochloris asiatica | reverse complement strand
TTGTTGTTTTGATTTGCATCTCTCTAATGGCTAGTGATCGTGACCATTTCTTCATATGTTTGTTGGATGCTTGGATCTCCTTATTGGGTTATTTGTCTTTTTCTTGTAGAGGTGTTGTAGTTTCCTTTATATTTTAGAAATAAGTCCTTTGTCTGATGTGTAATTGCAAAAGATTTTTTTCCCGTTCTGTGGGTTTTCTTTTTACTCTTCTGGTGAAGTCTTTTGATGCACATAAGTTTTTAATATTTAGTATGTCCCACTCATCTATTTTGTCTATTTTTGTTTGTGTAATTTTTTAAATGTTTGCTAGTCTATATATTCCTTGAATTAGTGCCCTCACATTTGTCCCTGTTTTTCCATTGATGGCCTTCATAATTCTGGGATTCACATTTAGGTCTTTAATCCATGATGAGTTGGTTTTTGCATAAGTGTGAGGTGAAGGTCTTATTTCAATCTTTTGCATATCACTTTCCAGTTCTGCCAGCACCATCTGTTGTAGAGACTATCCTCTCCCCATGCGATATTATTTAGGTGTTTTGTCAAAATCAGTTGGCTGTATGTAGATGGGTTAATATCTGGATTAGATTCTGTTCCATTGGTCTATGTATCTTTCATTGTAACAGTACCAAGTTGTTTTGATCACCATATCCATGTAGTAAATTTTGAAGTTGGGGAATGAGAGGTTTCTAACCTTATTCTTCTTAAGCAGTGCATTGCTTATTCTGGGTCTCTTTCCTTTCCATATAAAGTTTGTAATTGTTTTTTCCATCTCTGAAGAATGTTGTTGGAATCTGGATTGGGAATCCATTATATTTGTAACTTGTTTTGGGCGTGATGCCATTTTCACAATGTTAAGTCTTCCTATCCAGGAGCATGGTACATTCTTCCATTTTTGTAAGTTTCTTTTGGTTTCTTGTAGTATTGTTTTGTAGTTTTCTTTGTACAAGT
>NW_006419663.1:2563-3145 GCF_000296735.1 Chrysochloris asiatica | reverse complement strand
CTAACTGCAAGGCAGACAAGTCCAATATATTCATATACAGAGAGCTACCTCCTTGGCAGATCAGGTCAACATATCCATGTACAGAGAGCTAGCTACATGCAGACGATTCCAAAATGTCTATATACAGAGAGATAGCTACATGGCAGTGTAGTGCAACATTTGCATATAGATAGTTCTAGCTACAAAGCAGATGGGTTCAATTTGTCTATATACAGAGAGCTAACTACATGGAAGCGTAGTTCAACATTTCCATATACAGAGTTCTAGCTACAGGGCTGATGTCTCAAATATGTCCATAGACTGAGAACAAGCATCATCGCAGATCAGTCCATAATATCCATAGACAGAAAGCTAGCTAATTGTCAGAGAAATCCAAAATGTCCATATACATAGAGCTAGCTACATGGTAGAGTAGGGCATTATTTCCATATACAGAGTTCAAGCTACATGACAGATAAGTCCAAGGTGTTTATATACTGAGAGCTAGCTACATGACAGAGTAGTCCATCATATCCATATACAGAGTTGTAGCTACAAGGCAGATAAGTCCAACGTGTCCATATACTGAGAGCTAGCTACATG
>NW_006419663.1:0-452 GCF_000296735.1 Chrysochloris asiatica | reverse complement strand
TATCCAGATCAGTCATGAGGTACAATGCTATATGTGATAGGATAATGTCCACGCGCCTACAGGGAAGCCCAGTTAATACCACTATTATTCAAATTTATGCACCAACCACTAAAGCCAGTGAAGATACAATAGAAGAATTCTATCAACTTCTTCAATCAGAAATAGATCAAATCTGCAATCAAGATGTATTGCTCATTACTGGTGATTGGAATGCAAAAGTAGGGAGCAAAGAGGACGGTCCAGTAGTTGTAAAATTTGGACTTGGTGATAGAAATGATGCTGGAGAACGAATGATAGATTTCTGCAAGACAAATGATTTGTTTATTTCAAATACCTTCTTTAGACAGCATAAGAGATGCTTATACACATGGACCTCGCCAGATGGAACACATAGAAATCAAATTGACTACATCTGTGGAAGGAGAAGATGGAAAAGCTCCATTTCATCAGTG
>NW_006419662.1:3767-4376 GCF_000296735.1 Chrysochloris asiatica | reverse complement strand
ATCTTTCTCCCATGGAGCAGCTGGTAGTTTCGAACCGCTGACCTTAAGGTTCGCAGCCCAATTCGTAACCACTACGCTACCAGGGCTCCTTATGTAGTGAACTGCTAAGTCCAAAGTTAGAGGCTCAAACACACTAGCTGCCCCTCGGAAACTCTATACAGATCGCTATGAGTTAAAACAAACTGGAAGGCACTTATCAACCACAACAGAAATTCCCTGCTGCCATTAACTAGGGCACAAAACACTTCTCTTAGTAATGCAAGGGTCAGGAATGTTGACAAATTTTAATTGAATTCAACCTTAATATCGTTTATATGTCTAAAAATGTAAACAATCCACAATATCTCTCAGGTCATCTTCGTAATTGTTTCAGCAATATGACATAAAATCTATAAAGTATGCATTATCATGGCTTTGGGGACTTTGAACAGGGTCTGTTCTTAATTTACAAGTAATCCACTGATAAGAAACTATAGTTGTAGTCTGTTGATACAAGCTCAGATCCTTTCAGATTGTCAGTTGCCTACTTCAGGTACAGTGTTCGGGAAGTTTTCTCCACATGAGACCCTACGTCCAACAGCTTCCGTAGGGTTCTCCTAAACACAAAGC
>NW_006419662.1:0-482 GCF_000296735.1 Chrysochloris asiatica | reverse complement strand
TGGATTCATTTCTTGGGCTGCCATAATAGTATTAGAAATTGGGTGGCTTGATACAACAGCCACTATTCCCTGACAGTTCTGGAGGTTAAGAGTCCAAAAGCTAGGAGAGGCCAGCACCATATTTTCTTTGGTTGTTGTTGTTGTTAGGTGCCATCGAGTCAGTACTAATTCATAGCCATCCTATGCACAACAGAGCGAAACACTGCCCGGTCCTGGGCCAACCTCACAATTGTTGCAACGCCTGAACCCATTGATGCTGCCACTTTGCCAATCCATCTCGCTGGGGGTCTTCCTCTTTTTCTCTGACCCTCCATCTTACCAAACATGATATCCTTCTCCAACAACTGGTCCCTCCTGACAATATGTCCGAAATATGAGATATGAAGTCTGGCCATCCTGGCCTCCAAGGAGCACTCTGGCTGCACTTCTTCCAACACCGATCTGTTGGTTATTTTGGCAGTCCATGGTACTTTCAATATTCT
>NW_006419661.1:1470-3025 GCF_000296735.1 Chrysochloris asiatica | reverse complement strand
CAAATGGTCATTAGACAAGAAAGAAGGAAAAGACTGAAATGGATGTCAGAAGAGGCTCTGAAACTTGCTCTCCAACGTTTTGATGCTAAAGCAAATGGAAGAAGTGAGGAGGTACAAGAGCTGAATAGGAAATTTCAAAGGGCAGCTCGAGAAGGCAAAGTCAAATAGTATAACAAAATGTACAAAGACTTAGAGTTAGAAAACCAAAAGGGAAGAACACGCTCACCATTTCTCAAGCTGAGGGAACTGGAAAAAAAAATTCAAACTTCGATTTTGGATACTGAAGGAGTCTCTGGGCAAAATACTGAACGACAAAGAAAGCATCCAGAGAAGGTGGAAGGAGTACACAGAGTCACTGTACCAAAAGGAAATGGTCAATGTCCAACCTTTTCAAGAGGTAGCATACGATCAAGAGCCAATGATCTTGAAGGAAGACGTCCAAGGTGCATGCATGGAAGTCATTGGCAAAGAACAAGGCACCGGGAATTGATGGAAAGAAAATTGAAATCTTTCAACAAAGTGATGCAGTACAGGAGGCATTCACTCATCTCTGCCAAGAAATTTGGAAGACAGTTACCTGGCCAACTGATTGGAAGAGATCCATGTTTGTGCCCATTCCAAAGAGAGGTGACCCAATGGAATGTGGAAATCATCAGACAATCTCTTTGATCTCTCAAGTGAGTAAAGTTTTACTAAAGGTAATACAGAGACGGCTGCAATCATACATTGACAGAAAATTCCAGAAGTTCAAGCCGGTTTCAGAAGAGAACATGGAACAAGAGATATCATTGCTGATGTCTGATGGATCTTGGCTGAAAGCAGAGACTACCAGAAAGATGTTTACTTGTATTTTATTGACTCTGCAAAGGCTTACGATTGTGTGGATCATGACAAGCTATGGAAAACTGCCAAGTATGAGAATACAGGAACACTTAATTGTGCTCATGAGGAACCGGTACACAGACCAAGAGGCAGTTGTTTGAACAGAACAAGGAAACACCAAATGATTTTAAGTTAGGAAAGGTGTGTACCAGGGTTGTATTTTTTCACCATACTTATTCAGTCTGTATGCTGAACAAATAATCCGAGAAGCTGGGTTCTAGGAAGAAAAATGTGACATCAGGATTGGAAGAAGGCTCATTAACAACCTACGATACGCAGATGATACAACCTTGCTTGCTGAAAGCCAAGAGGACTTAAATACTTATTGATGAAGATCAAAGACCACAGCCTTCAATATGGGTTTCACTTCAATGGAAAGAAAACAAAAATCCTCACCATTTGACCAATAAACAACATTCTTACCAACAGAGAAAAGATTGAAGTTGTCAAGGACTTCATTCTTCTTGGATCAACTATCAACACTCATGGAAGCAGCAGTCAAGAGATCAAAGACGTATTGCATTAGGCAAATCTGCTGCACGAGACCTCTTTAAAGTGTTGAAGAGCAAAGATGTCAGCTTGAGGACTAAGGTGCGCCTGATCCAAGCCATGGTATTTTCAATAACCTCATTTGCATGCGGAAGCTGGACAGTGAATAAGGAAGCGCAGGTAG
>NW_006419661.1:0-460 GCF_000296735.1 Chrysochloris asiatica | reverse complement strand
GTGGAGGAGGCCTGACTGCTGACTTCCTGCACTGCGCTCAGTGTGTGTGTAGGTGAGGGGACTCAGGTGTGTGTGTGTGTGTGTGTGTAGGTGAAGGGACTCAGTTGTGTGTAGGTGAGGGGACTCAGGCGTGTGGAGGAGAGAGTGGGTGAGGGAATCTGGGGGTGTGTGTGAGGGAGGGAGTAGGTGAGAATCTGAGGGGGTGTGTGCTCGTGGGAGAGAAAGGAGGCGTCGGCAGAGCAGCCATGACAGGCTTCTTCCCCAGCAGGAGCAAACAGCTTGACAGGACTTTCTCAATTTGTTCCTACATATATATATATATATATATTTTGGCTTTAGTTACTAAAATCCATAGGCTTCAACCAAAAAATATGGTAAGTACTTACACGGTGATTTTTCTGGTAACTGGGAAGATACAGTGGTCTGAGCATCTCTTTAGTCCAATTTTGTGGTTTTTCTC
>NW_006419660.1:2553-3263 GCF_000296735.1 Chrysochloris asiatica | reverse complement strand
GTATATGGACATGTTGGATTCATATGCCTTATAGGTAGAAGTCTGTATATAGAAATCTTGCACTACTCTGCCATGTAGCTAGCTCTCTGTATATGTACATTTTGGACTAGTCTGCTAAGTAGGTACCTCTTTGTTTATGCACATTTTGGACTCGTCTGACAGGTAGTTTGCTCTACGTGCATGGATATGTTGTACTGATCTGAACATGTTGGAATTGCCTGCCATATAATTAGCTCGCTGTATATGGATATGTTGGGTTCATCAGCCATGTAGCGAGTTATCTCTGTATGAACATGTTGGACACATCTGGCTTGTAACTTGTCCTCTATATATACACATGTTGGACACATCTGTCATGTAGCTAGTCCAATATACATATTCATGTTGGACTCATCTTCCATGTAGTTAGCTCTCAGTATATGGACATGTTGGACTAATCTGCCATGTAGCTATACCCTGTATATGGACATGTAGTACTACTCTGCCATGTAGCTAGCTCTCAGTATATTGACATGTTGGACTCATCTGCCATGTACCAAAAACTCTGTATATGGAAATGTTGCACTACTCTACCATGTAGCTAGCTCACTGTATATTGACATTTTGGAATCATCTGTAATGTAGATAGCTCTCTGTGCATGGATATGTTGGAGTGATCTGCCACGTAGGTAGCTCTCTGTATATGAACATATTGGAGTTGTCTTCCATGT
>NW_006419660.1:0-1663 GCF_000296735.1 Chrysochloris asiatica | reverse complement strand
TCTGTAATGGACACGTTGGACTCATCTACCAAGTTGCTAGTACTTTGTATATGCAAATGTTGCACTATTCTGACATGCAACTAGATCTCTGTATATGAACATTTTTGTACTCGTCTGCCATGTAGCTAGCTCCTTATACATGGATATGTTAGACTGGTCTGTCATGTAGGTCGCTCTCTGTATATGAAGATATGGGACTTTTCTACCATGTAGCCAGCTCTCAGTATATGAACATGTGGGACTCATCAGCCATGTAGCAAAATCTCTAAGTATGAACATTTTGGACTCATCTGCCTTGTAGCTAACTCTCAGTATATGGACATGTTGGACTCATCTGCCATGTAGCTAGCTCTCTGAATATGGACACCTTTGACTCATCTGCCATGTAGCTAGAATTCTGTAAATGGAATTGTTGCACTACTCTGCCATGTAGCTAGCTCTCTGTATATGGACATTTTGGAATCGTCAGCCATGTAGCTAGCTCTCTGTGCATGAATGTGTTGGAGTGATCTGCCACGTAGGTAGCTCTCAGTATATGAATATATTGGACTTCCCTGCCATGTAGCTAGCTCACATTATATGGACATGTTGGACTTATCAGCCATGGAGCCTGTTCTCTGTGTATGAGAATGTTGGACTCACCTGCCTTGTACCTACTCCTCTATATATACACATGTTGGACCCATCAGCCATGTAGTTAGTACTCTGTATATCGAAATATTGGACTACTCTGCCATGTTGCTAGCTGTCAGTATATAGACAAGTAACCCTGTAGCTAGAACTCTGTATATAGAAGTGTTGCACTACTCTGCCAAGAAACTATCTCTGAGTATGTGGACATAATGGACTTGTCTGACATGTAGCTAGCTCCTTACATGGATATGTTGGATTGATCTTTCATGCAGCTATCTCAAAGTATATGAACATTTAGGACTCATCTTCCATGTAGCCAGCACTCTGTATATGAACATGTTGGACTCATCTACCATGTAGCTAGAACACTGTAAATTGATGTGTTGGACTACTCTGCTATGTAGCTAGCTCTCAGTATATGGACACTTTGGACTTATCTTCCATGTAGCTAAAACTCTGTATATGGAAATAATGCAATACTCTGCCATGCTGCTAGCTAACTGTATATGGACATTGTGGACTCGTCTGCCATGTAGCTAGCTCTCTGTACATGGATATGTTAAACTGATCTGCCATATAGGTAGTTCTCTGTATATGACATATCGGACTTGTCTGCCATGTAGCTAGCTCTCATTTTATGAACAAGTTGGGCTCATTAGCCTAATAGAGAGTACTCTGTATATGGACATGTTGGACTACTTTGCTATGTAGCTAGACCTCAGTATATAGACACGTTGTATTCATCTGCCATGTACCTAGAATTCTGTATATGGAAATGTTGCTCTACTCTGCCATGAAGCTAACTGTCTATATATGGACACTTTGCACTGGTCTGCCATGAAGCCAGCTCACTGTTTATGAACATGATGGACTCATATGCCTTGTAGCTAGCAATCTATAGATATGTAGGACTGATCTGGCATGTAGCTAATTCTCAGTAAATGGACATGTTGGACTCATCAGCTATGTCTCTGTATATGGACATGTTGGATTACTCTGCCATGTCTGTATACGGACATTTTAGAATCGT
>NW_006419659.1:2155-3438 GCF_000296735.1 Chrysochloris asiatica | reverse complement strand
GTCTCCTCTCGAGTCTCAAGACCCTGCGAGAGCTGGACTCCCGCACACTCTGACTGTGTTTTTTCCAACACAGATCTGTTGGTTCTGTTGACAGCCCACGGCGCTTTCAATGTTCTCCTCCAACACCATGACTCAAAAATATCAATTCTTCTACCGTCTTTCTTATTCACAGTACAGCTTTCACGTGCATATAAACTTATTGAAAATACCATGTCTGTACAAGAACTTTTTTTTAAGTGTTGAAGTGTAAAGATGACAGACAGCTTGAGGACTAAGGTGCGCTCGACCCGAGCCATGGTATTATGGAGGAGAATATTGAAAGTACCATGGGCTGCAAGGAGCTCTGTTAGCATAGTTGTTACGAATCGGGCTGCTAACCTCAAGGTCAGCAGTTCGAAACTACCAGCTGTTTCTTTGGAGAAAGATGAGGCTTTCTGCTCCCGCAAAGATCTACAGCCTCAGAAACCCTATACAGGGTTGCTATGGGTCAGAACAGACTCCACAGCACATAACCATTACCACCACCACAACCTGAGAGGCTCATCTTCCAACACCATATCAGACAATGTTCTGCTCCTATTCATATGATTTTCAGTAGCTAACCATTCATAGGTGCTCTGTCCTTCCTTCTTCCTAGTCCATCTAAGTCTGGAATTTCTGCTGAAACCTGTCCATCATGGGTGGTCCTGTTATTGTTGTTATTAAGTACTGTAAGGTTAGTTCTGACTCATAATGACTCCATATTGCATTTCTAAAGAGCAGCTCACAGCTCCTGGCTTTGAACTGCAGACCTTGTGGTTCACAGTACCATGCTTATCCTACAATGCCACATCACAATGAAATGAAACACTGGTCAGTATTGTACTAGTCTCATAACTGTTGTTACCTTCAGTCCATTGCTATAATCATTGTAGTTGGGGTTCTTCCTCTTTTCCACTGACCCTCCACTTTATCAAACATGATGTCCTTCTTTAAGAACTGGTCCTACATTATAATATGTACTGTGCATGAGACCACCACTCATCTGTCAGTTTGTCGTACTGTGACTTGCTGTCATTCTAGAAGCTATGTCACCAGTATTTTAAATACCAGCAGGGTTAACATTGGTGGACAGGTTTCAGATGAGCTTCCAGACTAAGACTGACTAGGAAGCAGGAGTGACGAACTATTTCTGAATATTTAGTCACTGAAAATTTTATGAATAGCAGAGAAACACTGTCCGATATAGTGCCAGAAAATGAGCCCCTCAGGTTAGAAGGCACTCAAAATGCAGTTAGGGAAGA
>NW_006419659.1:0-545 GCF_000296735.1 Chrysochloris asiatica | reverse complement strand
AAGAAATTTGGAAGACAACTATCTGTCTGACTGTGAATGAAGTTTTACTAAATGTAGTACAGAAACAGCTGCAAGCATACACTTACAAAGAACTTCCAGAAATTCAAGCCAGATTCAGAAGAGGCCGTGGAATGAGGAATGTCATTGTTGATACCAATGAATCTTGTCTGAAAACAGAGACTACCAGAAATATGTTTACCTGTTCTTTATTGACTTACACAAAGGCTTTTGATTGTATGGATCATGATAAGCTATGGACAACATTGTGAAATATGAGTATTCCTGAACACTTAATTGTGCTCATGAGGAATCTGTACATGGCCCAAGAGGCAGCTGTTGGAATAGAACATGGGAGCACTGAATGGTTTAAAATTAAGAAAGGTGTGTGGCAGGGTTGTGTTCTTTCACCATACTTATTCAACCTGTATGCTGAGTAAATAATCCCAGAACCTGGGCTATATGAAGAAAAAATGTGGCATCAGGATTGGAGGAAGACTCATTAACAATCTGCAATATGCAGATGATACAAGTTTGCTTGAAGAAGA
>NW_006419658.1:3748-4832 GCF_000296735.1 Chrysochloris asiatica | reverse complement strand
AGTATTTTAAGTCCTCTTCACTTTCAGCAAGTAACATTGCATCATCTGCATATTGAAGGTTATTAATGAATCTTCCTCCAATCCTGATGCAGTGCTGTTCTTCATAAAACCCCGTTTCTTGGATTATTTGCTCGACGTCCAGAATGAATAAATATG
This sequence comes from Chrysochloris asiatica, assembly GCF_000296735.1. NCBI lineage: Eukaryota > Metazoa > Chordata > Mammalia > Afrosoricida > Chrysochloridae > Chrysochloris > Chrysochloris asiatica. The sequence goes on along the minus strand of NW_006419658.1, from coordinate 4,676 downwards.
ATACAAGAACACAGGCCTAGTGCACACCTTTCCTAATTTTAAACCTTTCAGTATCTTCTAGTTCTGTTAGAACCACTACTTCTTAGGCTAAATATAGGTTCCTCACTAGCTGGGTATCATTAACTAGGTATCCTCATTAGACTAAGATATCAAGTCTTGACAATATTAGCTATAACTTGTAATACTCCACACAGTCTAAAGCCTCTGCATAGTCAATAAGTTACAAGTAAACATCTTTCTGTCATTCTCTACTTTCAGCCAAGGTCCATCTAACATCAGCAATGATATCCCTAATTCTACATCCTCTTCTAAACCCAGTTTGAATTATGGCAGTTTCCTATTGATGTGCAGCCATTTTTAAATTATCTTCAGCAAAATTTTACTTAAATGTGATATTAATAATATTGCTTGATGATTTTCACATTCTGTTGGGTCACTACTCTTTGGAATGTGCACAAATATGGATCTCTTCTAGTCGGTTGGCCAGGTAGATGTTTTCAGATTTTCTTGGCATAGATGAGTGAGCAACTTTACTTCTGCATCAGTTTGTTGAAAGATTTCAATTTGTGTTCTGTAAATTATTGGAGCCTTGCTTTCCACCAATGACTTTAGTGCAACTTGAACTTTTTACTTCAGTACTATCAGTTCTTCATCATGTGCTGCCTCTTGAAATGTTTGAAAATCAGCCAGTGTATTTATTCCATTTTCTTTTGATGCTTTCTGTATTGGTCAATATTTTGCCCATGGAATCCTTTAATAATTCAAGGTTGAGGCTTCAATTTTTACTTTTAGTTCTTTCAGCTTGAGAAAGAAAACTTCTGTTTTCTAATTCCAAATCTTGACATTGTCTTCTAGAGCTCCTCTTTGAAATTTTCTGTTCAGTTCTCAGACTTCCTCATTTCATTCATATGCTTTAGCATTTCTATGC
>NW_006419658.1:0-568 GCF_000296735.1 Chrysochloris asiatica | reverse complement strand
TGCCACCTCAGAAAATTCTGCATGGGGATCCAGATTCCACCAATGGTCTTATTCAATGCAAAGACTCTGCAGGAAGCCTCCTTCACTGGGCAAGTTCTAGCCCCATTTTAGGTATTCCAATCAGCTATAGGCTAAAGAAGGACTTACAAACCTTCTAGTGTGATGTTTCTGACGATTCCTTTCTCTCCCACTCAAGTGTCTATTTTACAGTAGTAGTCAAGGAAAACCAAGATTCAAAAGACAGTCAAACACCTTAACATTATTTCCCCTCTTATGCCCATTCAAACCATGCTTCAATAATTGTATCCCAGAGCCCTGTTGTTCCAAGGTTGAACATACATCACTATATAGCTCTGTCCCACTTAGCCCATGCAAACCTGCCTACATGTGCTCCCATCTGCCTTGTTCTTCTATTTGCCTCCCCCTTCAAGTGTATTGCCTCACCTCCCCACCATCACCCTAACTATCTTGAGTCTATTCCCTACCTTGCCCTCTACCTTCCCTTCCCTCCGCATGCCCCACTAACTACACCCCATTAACCAAGAAAGTTTTGGCTTGTGTTTTTTTT
>NW_006419657.1:2508-3419 GCF_000296735.1 Chrysochloris asiatica | reverse complement strand
AGACCAACTTGGAACAGTTAGTGTGACAAAAGATATATCTTCAAAGAAAGATCAGGGAAAACTCCAAACAAAAATGGCAATATGACTGGCTACTACAGGAATAAGCAAGTTGTTTTCCAGGAAGCCATCAAGGCAAACAACCAAGTTTCTTCAGGACAAACCCCCCTCTAAGACTGAAACTCAAAGGGAACACATGAACAGGCATGTAAGCTTGCTGGTGACCATGTTGGTCTACTGGTGAGTGAAATGAAGAAATGGGCTGAGTTCAACCATGGTCCATAGACTCCCGTTGACCTGGAGATGACAGAGAGAAGAGGAAGGGCTGGTTGGTCCAAAGTGTAGTGAGATCTGGGAACAACTGAGCCCATGGACAAGGACATAACCACAGAGGTCTACAGCTGAAAATGAAGCATCTAGCTGATATGAAGTGAGGGAAGACACACAAGAACACCTAAATTTGAAGACAGTACCCAGGGTAGATAGGGACGCAGTTTAGACACTGGCTACCTAAAATGAGGGGGCAATAAAGGCATGCAGTGAATGGCTTACAAGTTTTCAAGAGGGAGTTTAGTTTAAGAGTGTGATGGGAAAGATAGAGCCCCTACTGAATAGTTTTCATCTTGTCTAGATGGGTCTGGTGAAAAGAGATGGGGATAAGATTCTTACGATTCAACAGTAATACTGTCACAACTGTAAAGGTAGAAGTTGTAACAAAACGGGAGTAGTTAATCTCACAGTCCAGAAACAGAGGACCCTATGACCATCAAGGAAGAAGAGCACAATTGGAATGTGAAACCCTATCCAGAGAAGCAATGACACCAGAAATGGAGGCAGAGATAGGGACATGGAGAGAGGGAGCAGCTGAGGACTCTAGAGTCATGGAAAGAGAGGGACTGAGAGCTGGAGGCCAG
>NW_006419657.1:0-713 GCF_000296735.1 Chrysochloris asiatica | reverse complement strand
AAGAAAGGAGGAGGAATGGTAATAGGACACACGGGGAAGAAGTGGGGTGAGTGACGTGACATTGATAGAGTTGCTGTCAATGAAATGAATCAAAATGTGGATAAATCGTTCAATATAAAATTGATGATTTACTCTGTAAACCTTCATCCAAATAAAAAGTTACAACCAAACAAAACCAAAGGGAAAAAAACTAAAAATAAATAAAGGGGAACAAATGAACTCAACACAGAAAATTATGTGGAACAAATAAATTATCAGCATCACCAAAAAACGCATAGCAAAAGTACTGCCATCAATTCATATCTATTGATAAGTACACTGAGCATCAGTGGATTAAATGCCTAGAAAGTGGCAGAATGGATGAAAAAAAAACCCAATATGCTGTCTACATACACACAAAGACAAAAACAGATTAAAATTTAAGTATGGATAAAACATAAAATCAAACTAAAGGCAATCAAAAACAAGCAGGAGTAGCAATATTAATTTCTGATAAAATTTGTTATTAGGTGCCATTGAGTCGGGGCTGACTCATAGGGACCTTATGCACAGCAGAACGAAACACTGCCCGATCCTGGGCCAACCTCACTATCATTGCCATGCTTGAGCCCACTGATACTGCCACTTTGCCAATCCATCTCTCTGAGGGTCTTCCTCTTTTTCTCTGACCCTCCACCCTACCAAATGTTGTTGTTGTTGTTGTTAAGTGCCAT
>NW_006419656.1:2617-3236 GCF_000296735.1 Chrysochloris asiatica | reverse complement strand
CTGTCTCTTCACTGGTGCATTTAATCCATTGACATTCAGTGTAATTGTTGATGGTTGTTGTTGGTAAGTGCTGTCAAGTCAATTCTGACTCATAGTGACCCTGCATAGGGTTTCCGAGGAGCAGCTGGTGAGCTTGAACCATCAACCTTGCAGTTCAAATGGCTTTGCAGTCTGGCACATTAACCCACAGCACCACACCAAGACTCCAATTATCGATGGTGGTGGTGGTTGTGTGCCATGAAGTTGGTTCCAACTCATAATGACTCTGTACAGGGTTTCCAAGACTAGACATCTTTACGGGAGCAGAAAGCCTCAGCTTTCTCCCACAGAACAGCTGGTAGTTTCAAACTGCTGACCTTGAGATTAGCAGTCTGATTTGTAACCACTATTCTACCAGAGCTCCTTGTAATTATCAATAGGTATGAATTAATTGCTGCCACTATGTTAATTTTTTAGTAGTGCTGTTTGTTCCTTTGTTCTGCATGCCTTCTTGCACTGAGTTTGTGTTTTTTGTGCTATTTTGTGTCCATTTCTTCTTAGTGTTCATGTTTCCTTGTTCTGCTTGAATGTTCATTTTCATGTTAAGTTTTGAAGTATTAACTTTCTTTGGAGTTATCCT
>NW_006419656.1:0-527 GCF_000296735.1 Chrysochloris asiatica | reverse complement strand
TAAGCAGCCACCAAAGGATCAGCCCATGGGACCAATGGGGCTCCTCTTCTCTGTGCCATGGGAAAACTCTGGGCTCAATGCTGGACACTCTTGGGGGTGCACGCCCATCCGTCTGAAGGTGTCTGGGCTGGGCAGAGAAGGTGTGACAGGGAAGAGGAGGAAAAAAATGTGTAGAATCTCCCACACCACTTTTTGCACAAAAAAACAAGGCCAGGGGCAGAGTGTGGAACAGACTATCAATTGCTTATATGCAAATTCAAAGTTAAGCTGAAGAAAATGGAATTTAGAGATCATCTGAAGAACAGATTTGATACATTAAACACTAAAGACCAAAGACAAGAAGAATTGTAGGATGACATTAAGAACATCATACATGAAAAAAGCAAAAAGTCATTAAGAAGAAAGGAAAGAAGGAAAAGATCAAAATGGATGTCAGAAGAAACACTGAAACTTGCTCTCTAGTATAGAGATGCTAAAGCAAATGGAAAAAATGAAGAGGTACAAGAACTGAACAGAAAATTTCAAAG
>NW_006419655.1:2399-3188 GCF_000296735.1 Chrysochloris asiatica | reverse complement strand
TTTTATGAAGCCAGCATAACCCTCATACCAAAACCAGAGAAGGACATCACTAAGAAAGACAATTATAGACCAATATCCCTCATGAACATAGATGCAAAAATTCTCAACAAAATCCTACCCAACAGAATCCAGCACCACATCAAAAAAAAATAATATATCATGACCAAATGGGTTTCATAAAAGGGATGGAAGGATGGTTCAACACTAGAAAAACAAGCAATGTAATCCATCATAAAAATAAGAAAAAGGAAAAGAACCACATGATCATATTGAATTGATGAAGAAAAGGCAATTGACAAAAATCCAACATCCATTCCTGATAAAAACACTCAACAAAGTAGGATTTAAAGGAAAATTCCTCAACATAATCATGAGCATATATACAAAAACCAACAGTTACTTTCTCAATGGAAAAAAACTGAAAGCCTTCTCTCTGTGAATGGAAAACAGACAAGGATGCCCTTTGTCACCACTCCTATTCAATACTGTTTTGGAAGTCTTAGCCAGAGCTATACGGCAAGATAGGGAAATTAAAAGCATCCAAATTGGCAAAGAGGAAATAAAACTCTATTTGCATACGATATGATCCTATACATACAAAACCCCAAAGACTCAGTAAAAAAGCTACTAGACATCATTGAAAGATTCAGCAAAGTGGCAGGATATAAGATCAACATAAAAAAATCAGTAGATTCCTCTATAATAACAATGACAGCGCTGAAAAGGACATTAGGAAAGCAATACAATTTACAATAGCCACGCAAAGGATGAAATATCTGGGAATAAATA
>NW_006419655.1:0-824 GCF_000296735.1 Chrysochloris asiatica | reverse complement strand
GGAGTAATGAAGCAGCTGAGGACTTTGGATCCAGAGAGGAAAAGGGACTGTGGGCCGAAAACTGGGGGGGGGGGGGGGAAGTGTAGGGGGCAGGTTTCTAGGATATACCCTTTGGTTAGTTGATGATGCATGGAAGGGATTGGAACCATGGCAATGAGATGATATACGATGGAATGAATGTAAAACTAAGGTTCTCTCATATAAACTACCATATAATTCACAATAAAACATTAAAAAAAAAAAAAAAGACTGACAGGAAAAATACAAAACAATACAGGCAGATCGACTGATTAGTTTAAGAACAAAAAAGTGGCTGTCCCAGAAGACATCAAGGCAAGTGGTCATGTCCCCACATGGCAAACCTCCTTCTAAGACTAAGACCCAATGGGAATACACGCTCTGATTGGTTTGTCACCGAAAAAGGAAAGTGAGAGAAAAGCAGCAATGAAGCTGCGAGCTAAGCCCTGCAACGTTCAACAGACTCCTGTGAACCCAGCTGGGGACCTGGTTGGCCAGCAGTGTGGCAAGACCTGGGGACTAGTGGCCCAGAGTCAGTGACAGCCTCAGAGGACCAGAGTGGAGAGTGAAGCATCCAGCTGATAAGAGAGGGCATATGCACAAGAACACCCACACTTGCAGATAATACTCATTTGACCTGGCTTCAATGGCTGGATGATCAGAGCTCATCTAGAAGAAGAAAGAAGAGGCAAAAAAGAATAATCTGATTCAATTTGATGAACTTGACCTACACCTATGGAAGCAGTAGCTCAAAAGAGGGAACAAATCTTCACAGCAAGGATCATTCCCATCCCCTCCACACACGG
>NW_006419654.1:0-3182 GCF_000296735.1 Chrysochloris asiatica | reverse complement strand
CAAAGTATGAAAGATGAAGTCTGGCCATCCTGGCTTCCACGGAGTACTTTGGCTGTACTTCTTCCAACACAGATCTACTGGTTCTTTTGGCAGTCAATAGTACTTTCAATATTCTCCTCAAACACCATAACTCAAATGCATCAATTCTTCTATGGTCTTCCTTATTCACTATCCAACTTCCACACGCATATAAGGTTATTAAAGATACCATGGTTATGTCAGGCAAAGCTTAGTCCTCAAACTGACATCTTTGCTCTTTAACACTTGTGCAGCAGATTTGCCTAATGCAATATGTCATTTGATTTCTTCACTGCTGCTTCTATGAGTGTTGATGTCTGATTCATGCAAAATTAAATCCCTGCCCACAGAATGGCCAATAACAGCACTTGTCCATCCTCTCTGCTTCTATTCATTCAAGTTCTTCTCCTTAGAAGGCACTCCCATATCCCCTGTAATGTAGACAACTAGCTCTCTATCAAATTCATTCTTCCCTTTCATTGTGGTGGTTGTTGTGAAGTGCTGTTCAGTCAGTTCCAACCTACAGCAACCCTGTATAGGGTTTCCAAGGAGCAGCTGGTAAATTTGAACTACCAACCTTGTGGTTCAAACCAACTTTGCAGTCCAGCACATTAACACACAGTGCCACACCAGGACTCCAACATCCAGCTAAAGCTGGCCAGCAGTTAAAGGCTGCATGCCCCACATCCTGTGGCAAGTTTTTATCAATGAAAAGTGCATGGATGTGAAGGGACCCATGACACCCTCCATGCTTGGTCCCTCGTTCTATCAGCTGAGTGGAGATGACAAATGTAGAAGCCATGTGTGGACAATGACAACACTTCTGACCACCTAGGTCTCTGAGTAACTGAATAAAGAACTGTTCATTCTGTCTACACAAGGTCGGCGGTTCAAACTCACCAGTCACCCCTCCAAAACTCTGTACAGGCTTATATATATATATATATATAGCACTTAACAACAACAAATCCAAACAACACGTACAAACTTCACTAAATGCAAACTGGCATCCTGGATTGGATCTTCAAACATAAAAGGCAAATTAGTGGAAAAATCTGGTAAAATCCAAGTGAAATCTGATGTTTAGCTGCTAAGAATAACTTACTGATCTTAACCCCTTAGCTTGGACAAACGTATTGCTGTAACGTGACATGTCAACATTAGGAGAAACTGAGTGAAGAATACCTACGGGTCCATCTTTGAAGTTTTTCTATCAGTCTAAAATCATTCCAAAAATACAATTTCGTTTAAAAATTAGAAAACAAACATCAGCCATTCATTTGAGCCATTACAAGTTTAGGTGTGTTTGTTATTGTAGCCTAGCTACCCAACATTGCCACTGTCTGTCTGTCAGTTTGTCTTTCTGTGGTGGCTTGAGTGTTGCTGTGATGCTACAAATTATACTAGTTGTTATTTGAAATACCAGTAGTGTAGCCTATGGTGGATAGACAAGGATGGACTCAGAAGAAGAGCCTAACACTCTACTTCTGAGAATTAGTCAATGGAAACCTTATGAAACACAGTACTATTTGATAGGTTGCTGGAAAACGAGCCCCGTAGGTTGGCTAGCACCACAAATGTCTCAGATATGCCAAGTATCATGAAGATCGTACAAGACTAGTAAGTGACTCCTTCTATTGTACACAGTGTCACCATCAGCCAGATTCATCTTTAAAGCAACTAATAGGTTTTTTTTTTATTTTAAAGCATTTTTCTTCCCCAAACTCCTAGACATTGAGACTCAATTTTGACATTACACATATTCTTCATTTATCAACTATTTTTTACCCAACACTGTGCAATTATGGCAATAGAAAAACTCTACCCAGCTCTGTTGGGCATTAGCAATGGATATACGGTAATAACAAATACCAAGATTAGAGATAAGAGTAATACTGGCTGTGATGGTTAAGATGATGTGTCAACTTGACGGGGTCATGGTTCTCAGTGGCTTGGCAATTATGTAACGAGGTAATCATGCTCCATTTTGTCATGTGACATGGTCATTATGCATCTTCACATAACAGTGACCTTCACATATGACCTGGTCTTTGGAACTTAGCCATGCTGATAATAGAAATACACCCACTCCTAAGTTAAGAACATTTCTGTGATCCCTAGTGAGTGAGGTATCTAAAGACTATGTTGTTGTTGTTGTTAAGTGCCTATACATCTCCTTTTATTCTCAACACAACTAATAGTTGTTGTTGTTGTTGTTAGGTGCTGTCGAGTTAGTTCCAACTCATAGAGACCTATGCACAACAAAATGCAACACACTGCCTGGTGCTACACCATGCCCTCTCAATTGTTTTTACACCTGAGTCCACTGTTATTGTCACTTTGCCAAACGATTTCATTGGGGGTCGTCTTCTTTTTCACTGATCCTCCACTTTACCAAGCATGATGTCCTTCTCCAGGGACTGGTCCCTCCTGATAATATGCCTGAAATATGAGACAGAAAGCCTGGCCATTGTAGTTTCTAAGGAGCATTCTGGTTGTACTTCTTCAGAGACAGATTTGTTTGTTCGTGTGGCAGTCCATGGTACTTTTAATATTCTTCTCAAACACCATAACTGAAATGCATCCATTCTTCTAGTCTTCTTATTCATTGTCCAACTTTCACATGCATGTTAGGCTATTGAAAAATGCCATGGCTTGGGTCAAACACACCTTAGTCCTCAAACCGACGTCTTTGCTTTGTTTTTCAACTCTTTAAAGAGGTCTTGCACAGCAGATATGCCCAATGCCAATACATCGTTTGATTTCTTCACTGCTGTTTCCATGCTAATAGACCTGTCCATTTCTTAAACCAGACTCCAATTTTCTTTGAGTCAAAAGCCTTATCTTTTTCTTAGCTACAATATTCCAAGCAGTGCTAAGAAATATTTGTCCAGTGAATTAACGCCAGCCTCACCTATTTGTTGTGAACATTTACTGCAACAATCAGAATGGGACTGCTTCATTAACTCCGAAGCATTGCGTAAATGTCGGGGATGATTAACCAGTTGCACAGTATGTATTGAGCACCAGGCCTGCTTTACAGTTGTGATGTATTTTTCTGGCAGCCTACAGTGTCTGCATTGATACATGGTTTTGGGATGACTGTGATTGTCTTAATTAATATTGATGCAACAAAATGGCTTAAATAGTCAATTCAGTGTCCT
>NW_006419653.1:2744-3247 GCF_000296735.1 Chrysochloris asiatica | reverse complement strand
TTTTTTTCTACTTGCCTCAAAACTCCATCACTCCAACTTCCTTGTTGGTCTCCTTTTTATTATCAAGGGTAAGAATTGGTTTTTGATCTCATTCTTTTTCTATCATCTTTAATAAATAAATAAATGGATTTTAAGTCATATAAATATTTGATTTACAAAGAGGCACTTATAGAAATGTTCATAATCAATATAAAAGTGTCTTTAGAGATACAGTTGATCTCATAATGTCAAATGTCAATTGAATCTGACTACTCTTAGTAGTTATGAGTTAAAGTTTCTCAGGATAAATTAGGCTTTTAAAAACTTGTACTTATTATTAACAAATTTTTTTAGCTCGTAAGTGAGCAAATATGTCAGTTTGAGGACAAAGGTGTGCCTCACCCTTGCCATGGAATTTTCAATAATCTCATATGGAGCGACCCTATGCACAACAGAATGAAACACTGCCTGGTCCTGGGCCAACTTCACAATTGTTGCCATGCTTGAACCCACTGATGCTGCCA
>NW_006419653.1:0-499 GCF_000296735.1 Chrysochloris asiatica | reverse complement strand
GCTGGACAGCAAGTTTCAGTCTCTTCTGAAACCCATTTTGCTTTCTTCCTGTGTGATGCTCTTGATGTGTCCCATAACTCTTCTGGCGTAAAGTCCTTAGTGTCTAATACATGACATCTGTTCTTGAGATGATCTCTAAATCCAGGTGGGATATTTTAAAGGTTATGTTTTTACTCTCATGGATTTAATATTCTTCAGCTTTAGTGTCAAATTGCATATGAGCAATTGATGGTCTGTACCACAGTCAGCTGCTGGCTTTGTTTTGACTGATGATATGGCGTTTTCCACCATCTCTTTCTGCAGATATTATTAGTTTGATATCTGTGTATTCCTTCTGGTGAAGTTCATGTGTATTATCATCTTTTAGGCTGTTTTAAAAAGTATTTGCTATGAAGAAGTCATTGGTCTTGCAAAATTCTAACATGCACTCTCTAGCATAATTTCTATCACCAAGGCCATATTTGTCCACTGTTGTTGTTGTTGTCAGGTGCCATCGAGT
>NW_006419652.1:2908-3421 GCF_000296735.1 Chrysochloris asiatica | reverse complement strand
AAAATGGATCTTTTGGCAGACCATGACACTTTCAATATTCTCCAACACCATAACTCAAAAGCGTCAATTCTTCTACAGTCTTCTTTTTTCTTTGTCCAGCTTTCACATGCATATGAGGTTATTGAAAATACCATGGCTTGGGTCAGGCACATCTTAGTTCTGAAGCTGACATGCTTGCTCTTCAACACTTTGAAAAAGTCTTGTGCAGCCGATTTGCCTAATACAATACATTGTTTGATTTATTGAATGCTGCTAGGATACGTGTTGATAGTTGATCAAAGGAGAATGAAGTCCTTGACAACTTCAATATTTTCTCCATTGATAAAAATGTTGTTTATTGGTCTAGTGCTCAGGATTTTTGTTTTCTTTAAATTGAGATGCAATCCATACAGAAGGCTGTGGTGTTTGATCTTCATTTGTAAGTATTTTTAGTCCTCTTCACTTTCAACAAGCAAGGTTGTATCATCTGCATATTGCTGATTGTTAATGAGTATTCCTGCAATCCTGATGCCA
>NW_006419652.1:0-568 GCF_000296735.1 Chrysochloris asiatica | reverse complement strand
AATATGTCCAAAGTATGAGAGATGAATTTTGGCCATCTTGGCCTTTAAGGAGCACTCTGGCTGCACTTCTTCCAAAATGGATCTATTGGTTCTTTTGGTGCCTATGGCACCTTCAATACGCTCCTCCAACACAATAACACAAAAGCATCAATTCTTCTACAGTTTCCTTATTCACTGTCCAGCTGTCACATGCATATGAGGTTTGCCTTTGTAGTCCCCCATTTTGGGTAGCCCATGTCCAAGTTGCCTGTCCCTGTATACCCTTTGTATCAAGCCAGTGAGAATGATCCTTGCTGTAAAGATTTGTTTACTCTTTTGAGCTACTGCATCCATAGGTGTAGGTCAAGTTCATCAAATTTTATTATATTACTCTTTTTTCCCTCTTCTTTCTTCTTCTAGTTGAGCTCTGATCACCCAGCCATTGAAGCTAGGTCAAGCGGGTATTATCTGTAAGTGTACGTGTTCTTTTGCTTATGCCTTCATTACCTGGATGCTTCACTCTCCACTGTAGTCCTCTGTGGTTATGTCACTGACTCTGGGCCCAGAATTTCCAGGTCTTGCCACACTG
>NW_006419651.1:3554-4292 GCF_000296735.1 Chrysochloris asiatica | reverse complement strand
TTAAATGGGGCCCACAACTGCAGCACTCACCTTCATGCATCTCTGATTACTGGGAGAGCCGGAGCTTCCCTGGGGGTATACGTAAGTGGTGGTCACCAGGGGAGTGTGGCAACAAGAAAAAAATGGAACCTGTGTTTCTGGGAGCCACAGGTATGTTTCTGCAACACTGGTAAGTTTTCTGGTCTTTGAAGGTGCTCACAAAACTCAGGATAGCTGTGCCTGTTTGGTTGCTGGCTCATATAACCATTATTTCTCCTTATTTTGCCCACTTGCTCAGCTCTCTCTTAGTAGCATTCAGTCCACTTCTCTGTCCCTTCATCTGAAACTCAGAGTCCAAGACTGTTATCTGCATTGGTTTCTTTTGGTTTTCCGTGTCTTTGCTGTAGAGGGTCTGTGTAGCATTTCTGCCTAGTCCGCCATCTTGCCACCTCCCCAGTTTGATCATTTTCAGGGTGTGATTAGGGTAACCATCACCATTCTTTCCAGAATGTCTTCATCACCCAAAACAGAAACTCATTACCCCAGAGGCAGTGGCTCTCCATTTTTCCCTCTTACTGGTAGACTGTTGTCTCTCTATATTTTTGCCTGTTCTAGATATTTCATTCAAGTGGAATCATATGGGATTTGTTCTTTTGTATCTGACTTACTTCATTTGGCATCATGTTTTCAGCATTCATGATGTAACATGTATCAGAACTTGATTTCCCTTTCTAGCTGAATCATATTCCATTGTATTGT
>NW_006419651.1:0-643 GCF_000296735.1 Chrysochloris asiatica | reverse complement strand
ATATTGACTCAGTGAAGACCTCATGGACAGCAGTGAAACACCATCAGCACCAGATTATTGACTACTGAAACTTGATGAGGAGCTCAGAATACTGCCAGCTAGAGTGCTGGAAGATGAGCCCCTCAGGTGGGAAGGCACTCAAAATACGACTGGGGAAGAACTGCCGCCTCCAAGTAGACTTGACCGTGATGACGTGTATGTAGTAAAGCCTTTGGGACCTTCATTTGCTGATGGGGCCCAACTCAAAATGAAGAGAAACAGCTGTGAATATCCATTAATAATCGGAACATGAAACGTATGAAGTATAAATCCAGGATAATTGGAAATCGTCAGAAATGAAACAAAATGCATAAAACATTGACAGCCTAGGCATGAGTTAGCTGACGTGGACTGGTATTGGCCATTTTGAATCTGATAATCAAGGTTTACTATGCTGGGAATGACAAATTGAAGAAGTCTGTGATGGAAGAAGTACAGCCAGAATTCTCCTTTTAAACCATGATGGCCAGACTTTGTCATAGTTTGAACATATTATCTGGAGGGACCAATCCCTGGAGAAGGATTATCATGTTTGGTAAAGTGGAGGGTCTGAGCAAAAGGGGAAGGAAGACCCCAATGTGATGGATTGGCACAATGGCAGCAG
>NW_006419650.1:2066-3206 GCF_000296735.1 Chrysochloris asiatica | reverse complement strand
GGTTCCAACTTATAGTGACCCTATATAGGGTTTCTGAGGAGCCACTGGTGAGTTTGAACCACTGACCTTGTGATTCAAACCGACCTTGTGGTCAAGTGCTTATCCTACAGCTCCACACCAAGACTCCATGCCCATTATTGTTGTTGTTAAGTGCTGTTGAGTTGGTTCTGACTCATAGCTATGGTGAGTTTGAACCATCGACCTTGCAGTTCAAACCGACCTTGCAGTCCATAGCATTAACCCACAGAGCCATACCAAGACTGAGATCTGTGCCCTGGGCAGAATGAACCTGGAAAATCCTTGCATGCAAGGGACAGGTTTCACCTGATTCAGGGAGCCAGGCCAGTAGCCAAGAGACCAGAGTGGCCATCAAAACATTCAAGAGCCGAGCAGAATTCAAAATTTGAGGGACCACAAAGCTCCATAGTGGATTCCAGGGCTCTGAGAGGCCCCGGTTTCCCAACTAGCAGCTACAGACGAGTTTGGAATGGCAGTAGCACATAGACCCTCCTTCCAGTGGCACTGAGACGTTTCCTGATTTGCCTGTAGGATAAACACTAGACGGCAAACAGAATGATCAGTGGTTCATTCTCCCTGTTGAACGAACATAAGGGAAGCAACACCCCTCCCTACCACCAGCCCTCCACGTCTTCCGGCATTTATTTTATAAAACTTGTCATTGTAAGGTATTTATTTCTTTGCAAAATTTGTCAGTCAAGGATGTTTCCTCAAAGACCTAGAAGGAGATTAGCATAAAGTCAGGTGGCTCCAGGCCATAAACATACTAGAAAATTTGTAATTTTATCTTGAACATATGAATGTAATGGGTTGTAGTCACTTAGCTATATATTCATTGCCATCATGTCAATTCTGACCCATAATAACCCGATGGGACAGAGTAGAACCGGTCCATATGATTTCTAAGGGTGTCATCTTTGGGGGCCATTATGAAGCTTCATGTTCTGTCAATTTGTGAAATCTTCTGGATCCTTAAAGACCACTAGTTGTCTGAAAGTTTGTTGGACTGTGGTGGTTTGTGTGTTATTGTGATGCTGCAAAGTATGCCACTGGTATTCTAAATACCAGCAGGGTCACCCATGGTGGATAGGTTTCAGCTGAGCTTCTAGTCTAAGACAGACT
>NW_006419650.1:0-509 GCF_000296735.1 Chrysochloris asiatica | reverse complement strand
AGATCCATTATTTGTGCCCATTCCAAAGAGAAGTGATCCAACAGAATGAGAAATTATTGGATAATATCAATAATAGCACATGCAAGTAAAATTTTGCTAAAGATAACTCAAAAACTAGTTATTTTAAAATTATCTTTGCTAAAGATTACTCAACAGAGTAATATCAAAGTTTCGAGCTGGATTCAGAAGAGGACATGGAACAAGGGACACCCTTGCTGATGTCAGGTAGATCTTGACTAAAAGCGGATGAGCCACACACATATAAATGCCCACCAGAAAGATGTTTATATGTGCTTTATTAACTATGCAAAGGCTTTTGACTGTCTAGATCATGACAAGATATGAACAACATCGCGAAGACTAAGTATTCCAGAACACTTAACTGTGCTCATGAAGGACCTGTACACAGACCAAGAGGAAGTCATTCAAACAGGACAAGGGGACACTGAATGGTTTAATATCAGGAAAGGTGTGTGCCACGTTGTATTCTTTCACCATACTTATTCTAT
>NW_006419649.1:2505-3022 GCF_000296735.1 Chrysochloris asiatica | reverse complement strand
CAACATTTCCATTTACAGAGTTCCAGCTGCATGGCAGATGTGTCCAACTTGTCCATATACTCAGAGCTGGCTACATGGCAGACAAGTACAATACGTTTATATACAGAGAGCTAGCTCCATACCAGGGTACTGCAACATTTCCATATACTGAGTTTTAGCTACATGGCAGATGAGTCCAAGTTGTCCATATACTGAGAGCTACCTACATGATAGACAAGTCGAATAGGTTCATATACTGAGAGCTATCAACTTGGCAGACTAGTCCAAATTGTCCATATACAGAGAGCTAGCTATACGCAGGGTAATGCAACATTTAAATATACAGAGTTCTAGCAACAAGGCAGATGAGACCAACTTGTCCATATACAGAGATCTAGCTGCATGGCAGAGTAATGAAACATTTCCATATACAGAGTTCTATCTACATAGTAGATGTGTCCAAGGTGTCCATATCCTGAGAGCTAGCTACATGGCAGTTCACTCCAAAATAGCCATGCATAGAGAGCTAACGACATGG
>NW_006419649.1:0-1205 GCF_000296735.1 Chrysochloris asiatica | reverse complement strand
TACATGGAAGATGTGTCCAACGTGTCCATATATTGAGAGCCACCTACATGGCAGACAAGTCCAGTACGTTCATATACAGAGAGGTACCTACTTGGCAGATCAGTGCAACATATCCATGTACAGAGAGCTAGTTAAATGACAGACGAATCCATAATTTCCATATACCGAGAGCTAGCTATATTGCAGTGTAGTGCAAAATTTCCATATACAGACTTCTGGTACAAGGCAGAGGAGTTCAACTTCTCTATATACCAAGAGCTAGCTACATGTAAGAGTAGTGCAACATTTCCATATACAGACTTCTATCTACATGGGAGATATGTCCAATGTGTCCACATACTGAGAGCTAGCTATATGGCAGACAAGTCCAATATGTTCATATACAGAGAGGTACCTACTTAGCAGATCAGCCCAACATATCCATGTACATAGAGCCATCTACATGGCAGAAGAGTCCAAAATGTCCATATACAGAGAGATAGCTACATGGCAGGGTAGTCCAACATTTCCATATACAGAGTTCTAGCTACAAGGCATATGCCTCCTACTTGTCTATATACAGAGAGCTAGCTTCATGTCAGAATACTGCAACATTTCTATATGCAGAGTTCTAGCTACATGGCAGATGTGTCAGTATGTCCATATATTTAGACCTAGCTACATGGTAGACAAGTGCAATATGTTCATATACAGAGAGCTACCTACTTGGCAGATCTGTTTAACATATCCATGTGCAGAGAGCTAGCTACATGGCAAAGGAGTCCAAAATGTCCATATACATAGAGCTAGATACATGGAAGGGTATTGCCACTTTTCCATATACAGAGTACTAGCTACGTGGCAGATGTGTCCAACATGTCCATATACTGGGAGCTAGTTACATGGCAGAATACTGCAACATTTCCATATACAGAGATCCAGCTACATGGCAGATGTGTCAAACGTGTTCATGTACTGAGAGCCACCTACATGGCAGACAAGTCCAATATGTTCATATACAGAGAACTACCTACTTGGCTGATCAGTCCAACATATCCATGTACAGAAAGATAGCTATATGGCAGAGTAGACCAAAAGGTCCATATACAGAGAAATAGAGATATGGCAGTGTAGTGCAACATTTCCATATACAGAGATCTAGCTACAAGGCAGATGAGTCCAACTTGTCTATATACAGAAAGCTAGCTACATGGCATAGTACATGG
>NW_006419648.1:2384-3260 GCF_000296735.1 Chrysochloris asiatica | reverse complement strand
TTGCCCCAGGATCGGACATTGTTTCATTCTGCTGTGCATGGGGTCGCTATGAGTCGGTTCTGACTCGATGGCACCTGACAACAACAACAACGATTAACTATTAAACATTTTCCAGAAAGTTCTAAACAATCCATAAAGATAATGAAAATGGAACAAAATGAATAAAATTGTATTTGCACATAAATTGGAAATGCTAGAGTATTTTTAAAAGGTAAAGTATTTAGAATTAAGTTATGTAATGGTGTGGTGCTGGACTGCAAGTTGGTTGAACTGAAAGTTCAAACTCACCAGGCACTCCTTAGAAATCCTATAGGGGTTTCAATGAGTCAGAACCGACTTGACAGCAATCAATCCCACCAACAACAGCAATTCAATCAGGTGGTAAGAAGTATATATAACTATAAGTCATTAGTCCTGGTGTGGTGCTGTGGGTTAATACGTCAGAATGCAAAGTCGTCTGAACTGCAAGGTTGGTGGTTCAAGCTCACCAGCTGCTTGGAAACCCTTGGAAACCCTATACAGGGTCGCTATGGGTCGAAATTGACTTGACGGCACTTAACAATAACAACAACAATAATCCTTGCATAGTGAATTAGGCTGCTAACCTCAAAGTCAGCAGTTTGAAACTACCAGCCGTTCTGTGGGAGAAAGATGAGGCTTTCGGCTCCGGTAAAGATTTACAACCTCGGAAACCGTATGCAGGGTGGCTGTGAGTCAGATCCAACTCCATGGCACACCACCACCACCACCATCTTTCTTATATAGAAAGTAAAATGAGAGGGAAGAAGATTGAGTACACCTTTAAAAAATAACAAAACTAAGAATAAACCAAAAAAGAAATATGTGGGCACTAAAGTAAGGAGCTCTAGTAGCGTA
>NW_006419648.1:0-1384 GCF_000296735.1 Chrysochloris asiatica | reverse complement strand
GAAGAAAATGAAAACAAGTCCAGGAGAGCCAAAATATGACCTTGAATATATCCCACCTGAATTTAGAGATCATCTGAAAACAGATTTGATACATTAAACACTAAAGACCAAAGACTAGAAGAGTTGTGGGATGACATCAAGAACATCATACATGAAGAAAGCAGTAAGTCATTAAGATGACAAGAAAGAAGGAAAAGGTCAAAATGGATGTCAGAAGAGACACTGAAACTTGCTCTCCAACATAGACATACTAAAGCAAATGAAAGAAATGAGGAGGTCCAAGAGCTGAACAGAAATTTTCAAAGATCAGCTAGAGAAGATAAAGCCAAATATTTACAACAAAATGTGCAAAGATCTGGAATCAGAAAACCAAAAGAGAAGAACATGCTCAGCATTTCTCAAGCTGGGGGAACTGAAGAAAAAATTCAAGCCTCGACTTTCATTATTGAAAGATTCTCTGGGAAAACTATTAAATGATGCAGAAAGCAACAAGAGAAGATTGAAAGAATACACAGAGTGAACTGTACCAAAAGGAAATGGATAATGTTCAACTATTTCAACAGGTAGCATATGATCAAGAGCCAATGATCCTGAAGGAGGAAGTACAAGGTACATTGAAGGAATTGGCAAAGTACACAGCAGCATAAATTGATGGAATACAAATTGAAATCTTTCAAGAAAGTGAGGTGACACAGGAGGCACTCACTCATCTCTGCCAAGAAATCTGGAAGACCACTATCTGGCCGACTGATTGGAAGAGATCCATATTTGTGCCCATTCCAAAGAGAGGTGACCCAACGGAATGTGGCTATCATCTGACAATCTCTCTGATATTCCATGTGAGTAAAGTTTTGCTAAAGTAATACAGAATGCCTACAATCATACATTGACAGAGACCATCCAGAGGTTCAAGCCGGATTCAGAAGAGGCCGTGGAATGAGAAATATCATTGCTGATGTCCGATGGATCTTGGCTAAAAGCAGAAAATATCAGAAAGATGTTTACCTATGCTTTCTTGACTATGCAAAGACTTTCAATTGTGTGGATCATGACAAGCTTTGGAATTGCGAACTATGAGTATTCCAGAACACTTAATTGTGCTCATGAAGAATCTGTACCTGGACAAAGAAGCAGTTGTTTGAACAGAACACGAGATCACTTAATGGTTTAAAATTTTAAAAGATGTGCAATAAGATTATATTCTTTCACCATACTTATTCAACCTGTATGCTGAGCAAATAATCTGAAAACCTGGGTCATATGAAGAAAACAACGGCATCGGGATTGGATTAACAACCTGCAATATGCAGATGATACAACCTTGCTTGCTGAAAGTGAAGAGGATTTAAAACATTTACTGATGAAGGTCAAAGAGCACAGCCTT
>NW_006419647.1:1708-3311 GCF_000296735.1 Chrysochloris asiatica | reverse complement strand
TGCCAAAAGAACCAACAGATCTGTGTTGGAAGAAGTGCAGCCAGAGTGCTCCTTGGAGGCCAAGATGGCCAAACTTCATCTCTCATACTTCGGACATATTATCAGGAGGGACCAGTCTCTGGAGAAGGATCTCATGTTTGGTAAGGTGGAGGGTCAGAGAAAAAGAGGAAGACTCCCAACGAGATGTATTGGCCAGGTGGTGGCATCGATGGACTCAAGCGTGTGGCAACAATAGCAAGGTTGGCCCAGGATCGTGCAGTGTTTCGGTTGCTGTGCATAGGGTCGCTACGAGTTGGTGCCGACTCAATGGCACCTAACAACAACAACAACAACATAGGATTTTGCAGTTTTATTTTTCAAGTAAATTGTATCATACTGCAAGCATCATTCTGGAACCTCCTTTTCAACGCTATGCCTTTGCAATCTTTCTATAACACTATGAACTACTTCATGATTTTAACTTCATTATTTCCATAGCTGCTTGATATTACATAGTATGGGAATATCATGACTTATTTGGCCATTCCTCTCTAGATGGTCATTTATGTTATTTTTTATTTAATTTTTCCACCGGTCAGTAACAATTCTACAAAAATCAAAACAACACCCAGCCCTGTGAATGCTGCCTTGTGCATGTGTGGCAGTTCTCCAGGATTGGTGGCTGGAAATTGTGCCGTGGAGCCTGTTCCGACCCATAGAGACCCTGTATAGGGTTTCCGAGGCTGTTACGGAAGCAGAAAGACTCATTTTTCTCCCACGGAACAGCTGGTAGTTTCAAACTGCTGACCTTGAGGTTAGCAGCCAGAGGCACAAGGTATGCTAATGCAAACTTTTAATGGATACTGCTAGCACTTTTCATAGTTTAATATATACAACCAAACTGCTCTCCAAATTGGGAGCCATCAATTTCCCCTCCCACTGACAGTGTGTGAGACAACTAACTACTTATTTCAAGACATTTGGCTGTGGGGAAACATTTTGATGGGGAAGCTATCCTGTGGTAGCTAGAGAGGGGATGAAAGATTGTGATGGGGGTTTGTGTTTTTGGTTTTTAAGTGTATTTCATTTATTTTTGGTGAAAGTAAACACAGCAAAACCCATTAGCATTCCACAGTTAATAGACATAATGATCAGCGATATTGGTTATATTCTTCACATTGTATCAACTTTCTCATTATTTCTGTTCTACTTGCTTCATTTCCATTTGCTTAATTTCCTGGTCTCCCAATCTTCTCATCTATGTTTTAAAATAGCTGTTGTCGCTTTGGTCTTATAGATTTTTTTTAAATTAAAAAAAAAAAAAGGAATTACTCAAGGCTAATTACCTGTACTCCTTAGGCTGAACTGACACTTTGTTTAAAGGTAACTGCAGGTGTTCCTTTCAATTCAGGTTTTGAAGAGCAACTCTGGGCCACAGTCTCAGGGACCACTCCAGTCTCTATAGGTCCAGTATTGACCATGTTTTAATGTGCATGAGAAGATTCCAGTTCAGAAGGAGTGGTTGATTATATGTTGTTGTTGTTAGGTGCCATCGAGTCGGTAAACAGAAAGTTTCAAAGATCAGCTCTAGAAGATAAAGCCAAATATTACAACAAAATGTTGT
>NW_006419647.1:0-870 GCF_000296735.1 Chrysochloris asiatica | reverse complement strand
GATGAGATCTGCTGTGAGCAGCCAATCAATTGAAAGGGAGTGTCGCCTACATTCACTATATATGACAATCTGGCACAGCTTTCTAGCTTACTTTGCTCCCTCTGTATCCTGTGTCTAGTTCTTGGGACTTGAGCCAGAGGCCTTCTTACCTGCTAATTTCGGTTTGTCAGCCTTAGCAACTACATGAATCAGGAGAAGCTTCGAGCTTGACATCTGACCCATAGGTTTGCGATTTGTCAGTCTCTGAAACCTTGCCAGCCATTTCTTGGAGAACAATCTCTTTATGTATGCACTTTACGTAAACTTCCATAGCTTTGCTTCTCTAGAGAATCCAACTATGGGAATCCAACTACCAAAGCACAGGTAGAAGGACTGACGTTAAATATAAAGAAGCAATCGTTCTCCTACTGTAGTGTGATGGGTTTCAAAACACGACAAAATGGAATTTAAAGATAATGAAAAATTTCCACCAACTTTATATTGGAGGGTGGGGTAGCAGTAAGAAGTTAGGGCTAGGACAATGGCTAGGTCTAGGCTAGGTTTTAGTGTTATGATTAGGAATAGTTTCGGGATAGGTGTTGGGCTAGCATTAACAGTAAGGCTTTGTCTAGTTTTAGGGTTATGTTGTTGCTGTTACGTGCACCACTGAGTTGGTTCCGACTCATAGTGACCCTGTATAGGGTTTCCAAAGAGTAGCTGGTGAACCTGAACCACCGACCTTGCAGTTCAAAGTGACTTTGCAGTCCAGAGCATTAACCCACCGCACTACACCAGGATTTGAGATTATAGCTGGGGTTATTTTTATTTTATTTTATTTTTCTTAAGATGCACTTGATTTCCTCACTATTTGGAAGTTCTGTAACTACAGTG
>NW_006419646.1:2455-3393 GCF_000296735.1 Chrysochloris asiatica | reverse complement strand
GCTAGTTCTATGTGCATGGATATGTTGGACGGATCTGCCAAGTAGGTAGTTCTCTGTATATGAAAATATTGTACTTGTCTGCCATGTAACTGGCTCTCAGTGTATGGACACATTGGATACATCTGGCATGTAGCTAGCACTCTGTATATGGAAATGTTGCACTGCACTGCCATGAAGCTAGCTCTTTTTATGTAGACAAGTTGCACTAATCAGCCTTGTAGCTAGAACTCTTTAAATGGAAATGTTGCACTCCCTAGCATGTAGCTAGCTCTCTGTATATGAACAAGTTGGAGACTTCTGTCATATAGCTAGAACTCTGTAAATGAAATGCTGCACTACCCTGTCATGTAGTTAGATTTCTGTATATAGACAAGTTGGATTCAATTGCCTTGTAGCTACAACATGGTATATGGAAATGTTGCACTATCCTGCCGTATAGCTAGCTCTCTGTATATGGACATTTTGGACTTGTCGGCCATATAGCTAGCTCTCTGAACATGGATATGTGGGAGTGATCTGCCAAGTAGTTAGCTCTCTGTATATGAGTAAATTGGACTTAACTGCCATGTAGGTGGTTCTCAGTATATGGACACGATGGACACATCTGCCATGTAGCTAGAACTCTGTATATGGAAATGTTGCACTACCCTGCCATGTGGCTAGCTCTATGTATATGGACTTTTTGGAATCTTCTGCCATGTAGCTAGCTCTCTGTACATGGATACATTGGACTGATCTGCCAAGTAGGTAGATATCTGTATATAAACATATTGGACTTGTTTGCCATGTAGGTGACTCTCAGTCTATGGACAAGTTGGACACATCTGCCATGTAGCTAGAACTCTGTATATGGAAGAGCTACACTATTTTGCCATGTAGCTAGCTCTCAGTATATGAATACTTTGGACTCATCTGCCATGCAGGTTGAACTCTATATA
>NW_006419646.1:0-539 GCF_000296735.1 Chrysochloris asiatica | reverse complement strand
TAACTCTCTGTATATGGACATTTTGGACTGGTCTACCATGTATCTAGCTCTCTGTACATCGATATGTTAGACTGATCTGCCAATTAGGTAGCTCTTTGTATATGAAGATATTGGACATGTCTGCCATGTAGCTAGCTCTCAGTACATGGACATGTTGGACTCATCTGTCATGTAACTAGTACCCTGTATATGGACCTGTTAGACTGCTCTGCCAAGTAGCTAGCTCTTAGTGTATGGACACATTGGACACATCTGCTATGTACCTAAAACTCTGTATATGGAAATGTTGCGCCAAGCCATGTAGCTAGCTCTTTGTATATGGACATTTTGGACTAGTCTGCCATGTAGCTAGCTCTCTGTACATCGATATATTAGACTGATCTGTCAAGTAGGTAGCTCTCTGTATATGTACATATTGGACTTGTGTGCCATGTAGCTAGCTCTCAGTATATGGATACGTTGTACACATCTGCCATGTAGCTAGAACTCTGTATATGGAAACGTTGCACTACTCTGCCATGTAGCTAGCTCTCTGTATA
>NW_006419645.1:3845-4288 GCF_000296735.1 Chrysochloris asiatica | reverse complement strand
AAAGTATCAGAATGAAGAGTGTTTCCATATCATTCTGAATTCCATCTCAGGCATATTGAAAACCCACTCCTTCTCCTCTATTAAGTTGTTGTATGTCTTTAGCTCATTTGCATTAGCTGCTCTCTTCTGTTTTGGGACATGTTTCGATAAAGTTGTTTGTTTCTTATTGGTCATGGTTATTGTTTTATTAGTATTATTAATATGATCGGGAGATGGGCTTCGCTTTTCGTCTGTAATGCATAGCAGATTTTGCTGGGTCTTTTCTTAGTGGTGGAGTATTATGTTGTATGCTTATAGTTTTGCCATATGGCCACGATTACTGCTTCTTCTTATGTAACATAGGGAGGAGGATAAGTTCCCACCTCCAAGAAGGATGTGTGACCAAAAAGACTAAAAGCAGAAGTAATAGAAACACATGGACAGAAATCACCACTTTGGGGTGG
>NW_006419645.1:0-970 GCF_000296735.1 Chrysochloris asiatica | reverse complement strand
TAGTGTTAGAAGAAGGGGGTTTGCCCTGAGGTGATCTGACCATTTGCCTTGATGTCTCCTGGCTCAGCAACTTGCTTGTTCTTGTAGTAGTCAGTTTGCTGTTATTGTTTTGTATTTTTCCTGCTGGTCTTTCTTTCAAGAAGTATCTTCTGTTATTCTAGCCACTCCAGGCTGGTCTGCTTGTCCTTTCAAGTGGAAACTTCCCACATCAAAAGATTCTGAATGGGGTTCAGGATTCTACATGTGGTTTTATGCAATGCAGACTCGCCACAGGAAGCCTCCTTCATTGGGCATGTTGTAGCCCCATTTTAGTTATTCTAATCAGTTATAGGCAGAAGATACAGACTTACAAGCTTTCTATGGTAATATTTCTGGCTATTCCTTTCTCTTCCCTTAAAGTGTCTATTTTATCATTGTTTGCAAGGGAAACCAAGATTCAAAAAAGACAGCCAAGCATTTAAACATTGCTTCCCTCCTTTTGCCCATTCAAACCATGCCTCAATCCCTATATCCCAGAACCCTGTTGTTCCAAGCTTGTGCATATATATTTACCTCTGTCCCACTTATCCCATGCAAACCTGCCTAATTGTTTTCCTATCCACCATGTTCTTCAATTCCCTTCCCCCTTCTTGTGTATTGCCCCTTTCTCCAGCACCCAAACTATCCTGTGACTATTCCCTGCCTTGTATTCTACCTTCCCCTCACTCCCCTCCCCTTACTCTGCACATTCCGATAACCAGCGAAGATTCCCCTCACGTCCTTTTAGTAAGGGTTCATTTTCTTAAGTCTTTTACAACAGTGATCCTATGCAGTATTTCTCCTTTTGTGACTAATTTCACTCAACATAATGCTCTCAAGGTTCATCCATGTTATGTGGTGGCTTGCAGCTTCCTTGTTATTTTTCAAGGTAGCATAATATTCCATTGTATGTATGTACCATAGTTCGTTTATCCATTCTTCAATTGATGGG
>NW_006419644.1:0-1391 GCF_000296735.1 Chrysochloris asiatica | reverse complement strand
CTGAACCTGTCTGGGGAATGAGATGCCAGTGGATCCCCTCTCACAGGAGAACAGTGTCAGTGGGAAGAGATGCACTATGTCAGTGCTGATACTCCTGCATCATGCTGTGTAAATGGGTGAAGGTTTCAGTAGACTAGGGTAGAAAGAGGCTGTTAATCTGGAAATCCCTCCATTTAACAATGAAGAGCAGCTATGGGCTGTAATTCTGAACTCAAATATGGCTGTGTATTTGCAGTCAGGGAAGGCTAAAGATAGGGAGGTGTCCAGGGTGGTGGACCAGGATCCCCTACTGGCTGTAATTCAGAAGCTACATCTGTGGGAAGACAATGAATCTCCCGGACTGGAGACCAGGGCATCTGGGCAGGAGATGCCCCATGCAGTAAGGCATTAAATGCATTCGAGGACATAGAAGAAGTGCTTGCCTTCCTGATTTATCCACCAGACCTCCAGATGGATGACACTGGGGTGGGTCACATTCCAGTGTTAGGAGAACAGTGTCAGTGGGAAGAGATGCCCTATGTCAGTGCTGAGACTCAGGCATCATGCTGTGTAAATGGGTGAAGGTCTCAGTAGACTAGGGTAGAAAGAGGCTGTTAATCTGGAAATCCCTCCATTTAACAATCAAGAGCTGTGATTCTGAACTCAAATATAGCTGTGGATTTGCAGTCAGGGAAGGCTAAAGACAGGGAGGTGACCAGGGCTGTGGACCAGGAACCCCCATTGGCTGTAAGTCAGAAGCATCACCTGGGTCAAGACAATGATCCTCCCAGGCTGGAGACCAGGGAATGTGGGCAGAAGAGGCCCTGTGCTGTAAGGCATATGGCTGTGTATTTGCAGTCAGGGAAGGCTAAAGACAGGGAGGTGACCAGGGCTGTGGACCAGGAACCCCCATTGGCTGAAAGTCAGAAGCATCACCTGGGTCAAGACAATGATCCTCCCAGGCTGGAGACCAGGGAATGTGGGCAGAAGAGGCCCTGTGCTGTAAGGCATTAAATGACTTCGATGACGTAGGACCTGTGCTTGCCCTCCTGATTTATCCACCAGACCTCCAGATGGATGACCCTGGGCTTGATAAAGCTCCAGTGTTGATATTGGATTTGGAGCTGGAAGAGGAGAACAGTTGAACACCATGACGGCATTTCTTCTTGCCTTTCCAACACCTGAACAGAGTTCCTCCCCACAAAACACATTTCCAAGATTTCCACTCCATAATCCTCTACATAGAACTAGCAACCACGAGTGGAGCATGAGACTGCAGGGATCTCTGGCCAGACCCTGCCATGGGGATCTCCTAAATTACCTCTCCCTCATGCCACTTACAGAAGCTCACATGCAGACACACCCACAAATCCTCACCAATGAGCTCTGAGGCTATGTCCTGTGGCTCTTTC
>NW_006419643.1:3117-3645 GCF_000296735.1 Chrysochloris asiatica | reverse complement strand
CTGAGAGCTAACCAGATGGCAGAGTAGTCCAACATGTACATATACGGAGTACTAGCTACATGGCAGATGAGTCCAAAATGTCCATTTACTGAGAGTTAGCTACATGGTAGAGGAGTCAACATGTGAATATACAGAGGACAAGCTACAAGGCAGATGAGTCCAACATGTTCATACAGACAGACCTGGATACATGGCTGATTAGTCCAACATGTGTATATATTGAAGACTAGCTACAAGGCAGATGAGTTCATCATGTTCATACAGAGAGAGCTGGCTGCATGGCTGATGAGTGTAACATGTCCATATACAGAGAGCTAACTCCATGGCAGACAAGTACAATATGTTCGTATACAGAGAGCTACCTACATGGCAGAACAGTCCAATGTATCCAGCACAGATAGCTAGCTACATGGCAGACGAGTCCAACATATCGATATACAGAGAGCTTTCTGAATGGCAGAGTAGTGCAACCTTTCCATATACAGAGTTCTAGCTACATGGCAGATGAGTCCAACATGTCCATATACA
>NW_006419643.1:0-636 GCF_000296735.1 Chrysochloris asiatica | reverse complement strand
AGTCCAACATGTGTATATATAGAGGACTAGGTACAAGGTAGATGAGTCCAACATGTTCATGCAGAGAGCGCTGGCTACAAGGCTGATGAATCGAACATATTCATATAAAGAGATCTAGCTACATGGCAGACAAGTCCAACATGTTCATATATAGAGAGGTATCTACATGGCAGATCAGTCTAACATTTCCATGAACAGAGAGCTAGCTATATGGCAGATGAGCCCAAAATGTCTATATACAGAGAGTAGCTACATGGAAGAGTAGTGCAACATTTCCACATAAAAAGTTCAAGCTACAAGACAGAAGAGTCCAATGTGTCCATATATTGAGAGCTAGCTACATGGTATAGAAGTACAACATGTCAATATACAGAGTACTAGCTACATGGCAGATGAGTCCAACATATCCTTATACTGACATTTAGCTACATGGCAGATAATTTAAACATGTGTATATTTAGAGGAGTGGCTAGAAGGTAGATGATTCCAACTTGTTCATGCAGAGAGAGGTGGCTACATGGCTGTTGAGTCCAAAATATCCATATACAGAGATCTAGCTACATGGCAGAAAAGTCCGACATGCTCATATACAGAGAACTAACTACATGGCAGATCAGTCCAATATATCCATGTTCA
>NW_006419642.1:1970-2713 GCF_000296735.1 Chrysochloris asiatica | reverse complement strand
TGGTTATGTGCAGTAGTCGGTTCTGACTCATAACGACCCTGTACAAGGTTTCCAAGTCTGTAAATTTTAATGGGAGCAGAAAGCCTCATCTTTCTCCCATGGAACATTCTGGTAGTTTCGAACTGCTGTCCCTGAGGTTAGCAGCTTGATTTGTAAGCACTACGCTACCAGAGCTCCTTAAATGCAGAGTCGTCAGTATTAAAAGCTACAAAAGTCTACTACCAAGTCAGGCCTGTGCCGCATTTTTTTTTTTTTTTTTTTTAACTCAAGCTGACTGTGATAGAAATAGAAAATACTGTTTAAAGTTTGCAAAAAAATATTCTATCTCCACATGAAACATACTTTTCTAAAGCAATAGGCATGCCATAAGAAAAGATTTATGGATACGCATTATACAATGATGTACTCTTTGAAAAAGATAAATCATCTCAAGAAACTCCAAAATATGTGAACCCCAAAAGGAGTTGCATTTGGGAAAAGCATTGGATTAAGTAAGAACTAAAATTACCCAGTCTAACTGAATAAACATTATGAAAACAAAATTTAGTTCAGGAAATAGAAGAGAAGTAGCAAAAATACTTCAAAGTAGACCTTATTTTCATGAAAAATGATGCTATGATAAACATCATTTTTCTACCCTCCAGGTTCTTTTTTTTTTTTTTTTCCAGAACTGTTCTGTACTTTGTTTATAGTCTTGACAAGAATATAAAAACAGTTAATTCAGACTCAAATCGATTGGCAGC
>NW_006419642.1:0-550 GCF_000296735.1 Chrysochloris asiatica | reverse complement strand
ACTCTTCCTCCAATCCTGATGACATGTTTCATATAACCCAGCTTTTCAGATTATTTGCTCAGCATACAGGTTGAATAAGTATGGTGAAACAATACAACCTTGTCGCACACCTTATTTAATTTTAAACCATTCAGTTTTCCCATGTTCTGTTCGAACTCTTGGTTGCCTCTTGGTCCATGTACAGATTCCTCATGAGCACAATTAAGTGTTCTGGAATACTCATACTTTGCTATGTTGTCCATAACTTGTCATGATCCACACAATCAAAAGCCTTTGTGTAGTCAATGCAGCACAGGTAAACATCGTTCTGGTATTCTCTGCTTTCAGCCAAGATCCATCGGACATCAGCAATGTTATCCCTCATTCCATGACCTCTTCTGAATCAAGTGTGAACCTGTGGAAATTCTCTGTCAATGTATGATTGCAGCCATTTCCATGTTACCTTTAGCAAAACTTAACTCACATGGGATATCAAAGAGATTTTCCGATAATTTTCACATTCTGTTGGGTCACCTCTCTTTGGAATGGGCACAAATATGGATCTCTTCCA
>NW_006419641.1:1946-3110 GCF_000296735.1 Chrysochloris asiatica | reverse complement strand
TGCAAGCCACTACATAACATGGATGAACCTTGAGGACATTATGCTGAGTGAAATTAGTCAATCACAAAAGGAGAAATACTGCATAGAACCATTATTGTAAAAGACTAAGAAAAAGAACCCACCTTAAAAGTGGGGTGGGAATATATAGCTTAGTGGTTATGAATCAGGCTGCGAACCTCAGGGCCAGCAGTTCGAAACTACCAGCTGTTTCGCGGGAGAAAGATGAAGCATTCTGCTCCCGTAAAGATTTACAGCTTCGGAAACCCTGTATAGGGTCGCTATGAGTCGGAATCGACTCCGTAGCACACAACAACAACAACAACATATATGTTTGCTGATCACCGGGATGTATGAGATGACATGAAGGGAGGGAGGGAGGGAGGGGAAGATAGAGCACAGGGTAGGGAATAGACACAGGATAGCTTGTGTGCTGGGAGGGGTGGGGGGAATACACAAGAAGGGTGAGTGGAATGGAACAACAAGGCTGATGGGAGAACATTTAGGCAGGTTTTCATGGGCTAAGTGGGACAAAAGTAAATGAAGATTTATGCACAAATCTGGAACAACAGGGCTCCAGGATATAGGGAATGAGGCATGGTTTGAATGGGTAAAAGAAGGGAATAATGTTAAGATGCTTGGTTGCCTTTTGAATCTTGGATTTGCTTGCCTTCCAATTGTAAAATAGACACTTGAGGGGGAGAAAGGAATAGCCAGAAACATCACAATAGAAAGTTCCTAAGTTCATCTTCAGCCTGTAACTGATTTGAATATCTTAAAGGGGGCTAGAAGTTGCCCAGTGAAAGAGGCTTCCTGTGGAGCCCTTGCATTGCATAAGACCATAGGTGGAATCCTGAACCCCATCCAGAATCATCTGAGGTGGGAAATTTACACTTGAAAGGACAAGTAGACCAGTCTGGAGCAGCTAGAAGAACAGAAGATACTTCTTAAAAGGAATACTGGCAGGAATAATCAAAAACAATAATGGCAGTCTGATTGTCTACTACAAGAACAGTCAAACTGTTTACCTGGGACCCATCAAGGCAAGTGGTCTGGTCCCCTCAGAGCAAACCCCCTTCCAAGTCTGAGACACGGCGGGGGAGGGGGAGAAGACACATGAGCAGGCATGTGGTCTGGCTGGTGACCACAATGGTCACCGATAAGGGG
>NW_006419641.1:0-553 GCF_000296735.1 Chrysochloris asiatica | reverse complement strand
CAATGATTACATTCCCCTCCACGTACCATCAATTAACAGTATTTCTCTCTATTCACTTGAGCTCTTTAAAACACACACACACACACACACACACACACACACACACAGGTATATATAATAATTTACACCACCAAAGGGCACATTCTGCAAGTCTGCCTCCTGGCCGCCAGCTCTTAGTCCCGCTTTTCCCATAAATCTAGAGTCCTCAGATGATGTCGGGGTCCTATGTCAGGATCCTGCCTTGACAAAGGGGTCCTTGACGAAGCGTGAGTTTCACGAGAGTGGGAGATCTGGTAGGCAAAATATATAGATTAAACACAAAGAAGACAGACACACAAGTTTGATGCAAGCTGTCAGGCATGCAAGCATGCAGAACTAGCTAAGCCCCAGTCTTTTATTGTCAGAAAGAAGGAAATTGACACGCAAGACAATAATGAAAAACTGTGGTTATTCATTCGAGATAAGACACAAGGTTATTCATGTTATATAGGACACAATGATTCACAGATATAATCTTACAATATGTTCTGAGTACATCATGATTTTCATAATA
>NW_006419640.1:2786-3273 GCF_000296735.1 Chrysochloris asiatica | reverse complement strand
TAGCCCCTCCATCTTGGGTAGCCAATATCTAATTTGCCTATCCCTGTCAACCCTGTGTATCAAGGGGGTGGGATTGATCCTCACTGTAAAGATTTTTTCCCTGATTTGAACTACTACATCCATAATATTAGTTCAAGTTCATTAAATTGTAGCAGATTACTCATTTTTTCCTCCTCTTTTTTCCTCTAGTTGAGTTCTAATTATCCAGCCATTGAAACAAGGTAAAGTGGGTGCCGTCTGCAAATATGGGTGTACTTGTGCATCTCCTCCCAATTCACATCAGCTAGATGCTTCACTCTCCACTCCAGTCCTCTGTGGCCATTTCCCTATCCTGGGCACAGGAGTCCCCAGGTCTTGCCATACTTCTGGCCAACCAGGTCTCAAACCAGATTGACTGGAGTCTATTGAATGTAGTCAGACTTAGCTCACAACTTCATTGCTGTTTTTCCCTTACTTCTCCTTATTGATAGATGTATGCTGAGCACAT
>NW_006419640.1:0-541 GCF_000296735.1 Chrysochloris asiatica | reverse complement strand
AATGGTTAATGGGAGTCCTGGTGTGGCACTGTGGGTTAATGCACCAGACTGAAAATCCATTTAAACTGCAAAGTTGGCCGTTCAAGCTCACTACCTGCTCCTTGAAAACCTTATACAGGATCACTATGGGTAGGAACCAACTTGATTGCACTTTACAACAACAACAATAGTGGCTAATGATCGTGAACATTTCTTTATATATATTTGTTGGTTGCCAAGATCTCTTCCTTGGGGGGTGTCTGTTCATGTTCTGTGCCCATTTTTTAATTGGGTTATTTGTCTTTTTCTTGTAGAGGTGTTGTAATTTCCTATATATTTTAGAAATTAGTCCCTTGTCTGATGCATCATTGTAAAAGATATTTTTCACATTCTGTGGGCTCCTTTTTTCTCTTTTGATGAATTCCTTTGAAGCACAAAAGTTTTCAATTTTTAGTATGTCATAATCACCTATTTTGTCTATTTTTGTTTGTGTAATTTTCACAATCTTTGGTAGTCTGTGTGTGCCCTGTATTGTTTTTGTTGTTGTTAGGTGCCATTGAGT
>NW_006419639.1:0-3251 GCF_000296735.1 Chrysochloris asiatica | reverse complement strand
GCCTTCAGTCCACTTGTCGGTGCCTACCTCTCTCTCACTCCTGCTACCCTTCAGTGTCCTCAGAGGTGAAAATACAAGTGTTGTTCTTCCAAAGCGCACACAAGACCGCTGAGTTGAGACTACTTGGAGACCTCAATAACACTAAGGGCCCATTACGGCTGACCGTGGCTTTGTGTACATCTTAGCCTCCTCTCCTCACCCACCACGTGAGGAGAGGACACCTGGATGGACCTGTGTGAAAACGGTACCCCCGATATTAATAATATGCCTCCTGGGGCTTCATTAATATTTTTAAGGACTTTGAAATGAGAAACATGAAATTAAATGTCACCACGCCGTGCTCAGGTTTTGTTTCAAGGTGAGGATGCTGGGTAATGACTCCATGGGTTGTAAGGTGGTGGTGGTGGGGGGGGGGTTGTCGTTGCTGGGATTTATAACAAGCTTAGCTGGGTGCATGAAATGACAGTGCAGGCCCCTAAGATCCTGCCTGGTGTGCTGGGCACGGCTACTGATGGCTGAGATCTCAACACGGAATAAACACACCGCATGGGAATTTGGGAGGATACAGTCGAGTAGGCCAACAAAGAATGCACGACTGAGGAAGAGGAGCTCAGAAAAGCTGCCCACTACCTGGACGGAGTAAGGGAGCTCCGGGTTTCATTTCCGCTGCATGGACGGCCTCTGGTCCCAAAGCAGCCCCTGGAAACTGCAAACTCTAATCAAGCCTCTGGAGTTACGCTCTGATTCCTCAGTCCCTGCACAGGACGGTACTTAACAACAAACAAACATAGGACTTCAGGGGACAAGACCTGGCAGTGAGAACCCTAGAGTCTGGTGGGTCTTGTAAACTTTGGCCTTGAGCACCATGCTCTTGAAGATGCATCTCTCTGGGACCAAACCGACAACAGCAACTCGAAAGATTAAATGGGAAGCTTAGGGTTAAGCTGACTGCAAGGTTGCAGTTCAGATCCAGCAAAGGCTCCTTGAGAGCAAGCTGAGGCTGTCAGCTCCAGGAAGGTCTGCCGTCTGAGAATCCCTACTCTGTCCCATCAGGCCACAGCTGTGGGGCTAGGTGGTAATGACTTGATGTGAATGAGGGGGTACAGCTCAGAGAAGGAGGTGACACTGGCTACACTCTGGGGAGGCCATCCACGTCACTGAATTGTGCCTGCTCTGCTCTGTATAGTCTCAACAACAACAACAACAGCAAATTAATTTGAAAGAAAACACCAAAGCCTGCGGGGGACATGGGGCTCTGTCCATACTGTGCTCACACTGCAGGTCAACAAGAGTTGGGGCTGACTAGATGGCAGCTGGCAGAAATGACAACTCTGCTTCTCTTCCTGAAAGGGCAGCTTTGTGAGGGCGCAGGGAGGACTGTTCTGCGGCAGCCTAGCTTGGAGCCACTTGAGTGCAGAAGGAAGGGAGGGAGGTGGCCGGTGGGACGAGCAGTGTGGGTGAGCGTGGGGTAGAGCCCACAGCTCCCCTGCTCCCTGCATCCTTGGGCAATGAAGTACCTGCACGTTGTTGGTGCTCAGTAAATGTGTGTGAACACATGAGCCACTGAAGACTGCAATCTTCTGAATCCAGGTTTCGTGGCCCTGTGAGCTTCTCCAAAGAGAGGGCTATGCCTGGGGCAGGTATATCTGTTTTCCATTTTGAGATTTAAAAACAAACAAAAACCAAATTTGTTCTGCCAGAGCTGAGCTCAGCCAGAAAGCAGACCTCTGGCTACAAAACCCAGATCCATCTGAGGGGAGCTGACGGCCCTGTCCCACCAATGATGAGCTGCTTCAGACGCATGCACAAGGCAGACGCTGGGCAGTCCCCACACATCCACGTGGTTGGGCACAGACGGGCGCCTCTCAAGATCAGGCAGCTGGCCAGTGGCCAGCAGACTCCAGGTCGAGTGGATGCCATGCCGTGCCGCAGCAATAGTCTGGTGGTGTGAGAACAGGGGATGGGTTCTGCTCCTAACTGGCGGAACCAAGGTGTCTGTCGGGGTTTCGAACTGAGTCAGTGAAGCATTGTCGTCTTTGCTCTGACAGCTCCTGATCCGGACTAGGAGGGGTCTCCCCAAGTCTCATCAATTCTACTCTCCTCTCTGATTTCATCCTCTCTCTCCTCCCTCTGGAAACATCTTCATGATTTCACAGTAGGATGCTGCCCTGGCATGTCTCCTATCCTAACACTGGCTCTCCCACTTCACAACCCCTTACAAACAAAAGAACCACTCCACGGTCATGGGGCCACTCTCTCGGTGTGGGAGGTGTGGTCACGCTGGAAAGGACACTGGTCCTGGAGTCTGCACATCCCAGTTGGGAAAGCAAGCACCTCACCTGGCCTGCAGACTTGGTGGGCTGAGGGATGCAGAGGAAAGGCATGGCCAAACAGGATGCTGTGTGCTCTGTGCTCACCCGGCTTGTGCTAGAGCAGCTCCTGTTCTCAGCCTTCATTACGGGGACTCCTTGCACCCACACCCCCTTGCCAGGTAGGACTACTATCACCCTGATTTTACAGGCAGGAAGCTGGAGCACAGGGAGGCTAAGTAGATCCCACGAGGTCATACCACTAGCGGGAGACAGGGGCTCTTGCAAAGCCAGGCAGTCGAGCTCTGGCCTCTCACGACACAGAGTCCCCGGCAGTGCGAATGGTTTCCCGGCCCATTACTAACTGGAAGGCTGATGTTCAAATCCACCTAGAGGCTCCTCGCAAGAACTTGTGAAAAAACCAGTCACTGAAAACCCTATAGAGTCCAGTTCTACAGACCGGGGGGCATCCACTGGAACCGAGACATCGACAGAGAACTGACAGACTAGCAGTGAGCTGTGGGGGGCCAGAGCGGGGAGCGGAGCCACCCTCAGGGCAGGAGATCTTGAGAGGCGCCTGTCAGAAGCCACAAGGCAGCCATGGGGCTCTAAGACGAAACCCCTCCATCAACCCCGGCTGCCATTCCCAGTGACTTGGCACCCCATGTCTGCCCACATCTGTGGGGGACCGGAGGGGACTTCAGAGCTTACTAAGCTATATGTACGGAGTCCTGGGGTGGCGCTGTGGGTTAAGGCGCCAGTCTGCAAAGCCGACTGAACTGCAAGGTTGGCAGTTCAAGCTCACCAGCTGCTCCTCAGAAACCCTATACAGGGTCGCTATGGGTCAGAACCGAACAAGCTGTATGATAGTGTACTGGTTACGAAGCGGGCTGCTAACCTCAAGGTTGGCAGTTCGAAACTATCAGCTGTTCCACAGGAGAA
>NW_006419638.1:0-3192 GCF_000296735.1 Chrysochloris asiatica | reverse complement strand
GATCTTGATATGGTCTTTTTGATGATGAATACGATGCCATTCCTCTTCAATTTGCCATTCCTGACATAGTAAAAGATGTGATTGTAAGGTTCAAAATGGCCAATACCAGTCCATTTCAGCTCACTAATACCTAGGATATCAATGTTTATTTGTTCCATTTAATTTTTGACAATTTCCAATTTTCCTAGAGTCTTACTTGGTACATTCCATGTTCTGATTATTAATGGATGTTCCAGCTGTTGCTCTTCATTTTGAATTGGGCCCCATCAGCAAATGAAGGTTTTACTCCATTGTCATCAACATGGTTTTCAGTCACTATATATTTGGAAGTAGTCTGTCTCTCCTTCTTCCTAATCTGTCTTGGTCTGCAAACTCAGCTGAAACCTATCCAACATGGTTGACCCTCCTAGTATTTAAAATACCTGTGGCATAGCTCCCAGAATCACTTCAACATGCAACTCATCACAGTATGACAAACCAGCAGACAAGTGGTGTACCCCAAAACTTAGTGACTTAAACCAACAAACATTTAATATCTCACAGCATTGGGTCCTCTGGCTCAGGGTCTCCAATAAATCTGTAATCAAGGTGTTGGCTGGGGCTGTAGTCATCTCAAGACTCAACGATTGGCTTCCAAGCTCAGTGATATGGCTGCTGGCAGGTCTCAGACAATCCATTTCCAAGTTCACTCCCATGGTTACTGGCAGGTCTTAGGTCCTGGTTGGCTGTTGGTCAAAGATAGCAGGTTTTAAATTTGGGCCTCTTCATAGGGCAGCTCTCAACATGGCAGTGCTTCCCTCAAAGCAAACCAGGGAGAGAACAAGAGCAAATGAGAAATGGCAAGAAGACAGAAATCCATCTGTTTGTAACCTGGTCCCAGAAATGACATTCCCTCCTCACCTTTGCTGCATTTTATTTGTTAGAACAGAGCCACTAGCTCCAGCCCAGACTGTAGGGGAGAGGATTTCACAAGGGAAGTGGCTAACAGGAGGTGGGATCACCTGGGCCATCTTACAGGTTGCCTATCTCAGCATAAAACTTTATTATTTCAAAAGTTTTAAACTTTTGTTCTAATATGTATATTAATTATTAAGAAAAGTGTCATTTTTTTCCCTGTCATTTGTAAAAACCTAAGGTAGGGTTTTATTCTTATCTCTAGAGCTTCATTTCAATGACAACCACTATTTCTTTTTAATAGTGTCCTGATTGATGTAAGTCTTGAATTCTGACCATGATGATTTGAATTATTTTGAAGAATTTTCCCATAAGAAACATTGAGCTTGTTAATGTTTCTAGCCTCTCAAATATGAGAATGTCTGTATGTTGCCCTTATATATGAAGACTCTATGGCTAGGAATAGAATTCCTTGGCTGTCTCATCTATACCTTAGTGGACAGTAGACATTATACCTTTTTCTTTTAACACTGACTGTTTCAAAAGAGACGTAGGAAGCAAACTTGATTTAACCCCTTTGAATATGACCGTTCTTTACCCAAATTATTAGCTTAAAACCTACTGCCTTCCAGTCAGTTCTGACTCATAGCAATCCCATATGTTACAAAGTGCTTGGTTACCATCTTCATAATGGCATATCACCAGGCCTTTCTTCCACAGAGCCTCTAATCACCAACCTTTCCATTAGTAAGGCAGTGCCAACCATTCGTACCACTTGGGGAATCCAATGATTAGTTCATGAGTAATCTTTTGCCTTGGGGTTTAAAAATACACCAGGATATGTGCTAATATGGTTTCCTTTTTTTTGATCTTATCTGAAATGAAATAAATCTTCGTGATTTCCAGTGTCAGGTTTCCTTCGCTCCCTTCTGAATTCTGGGAACATTGATAACCAGTTTGAACCCAGTTATTTCCTCTTCATCACGAATGTTTCGTTCACAAGTTGGCCGTCAGTTCAGTGTCCTGTTCTTTCTATTTTTTGCTTAAAGTATTTTGATTGACTTTAAATGTTTTATTGATGTCTTCTGCATTCATTATATCATCCTTGGCATTATCATCCGTTTCGATGAATAGATTTTCTGTAGTTTTCATTCTGCTTTTATTGCTTTTACTTAAGACTTCATTTCAGCGATTGTGGATATAATTTTGTTGCATTCTCCTTTTAGGCTGACCTGTTTATTGATTGGTCTGATTGATTTTATTTTTATCTCCTTTCTTTTGGGGTCTTACACATTCTTTGGTGTTGCAGATTTTTTTCCATAGGCCCGGTGCTCTCCTTCTACCCCTTTAAATTTTATTTATTTATTTTTTAAGTCTTTACTATGTTTGTCTGAAAGACTTAAGGGACTGGAATGCTTTAAAAAAAAAAAAAAAAACCACATCCCATGATTCATTTGAACACAGATAGCTTTTGCGGGACTCATGCCAAAGGTTCAATCAAAAGGCTGCCAATGACTCCCTTAGGAAGCTGTTGGATCTGAGAATGAAGGCTAGACTAGGAATAGCTGCAGGTTAGCTAACCTAAATCTTTCTTGGAATAAGACTGGCATATAAATCAATCAATAGATGCAGGTCACTCATCCCTTTTCTACTGAATGGCTGAACAAAGAGAATCTGGAGCAGACCAAGTTCTTTCTTATTAAGGCTGGTGAATTATTTCTTTGTTTTAGTCCATGTTTCAACATATCCTCTTTATCATATGCATCTTCAGGTAACTTCGGGCCACAATTTATAGTCAATAATTAATCCACCAATACATTTTTCCTATGTTGGGGTTGTCTATCTTTGTATCCCATTCCATCCCTCTGGGATACTTTCCTTCTTGCGGAAGTAAATCCTTTGGTAGTCCTTTCAGTGGGGATATGAGAAGGTAATTGTGAAAAAGCCTTTATTTTGCTCTCACTTGTGGATGACAATTTTGCTGTGTGAAGAATTCTAGTGTGGTGTTGTTTTCCCCCTTCAGCACATGGTTATTATTCCATTAGCAGTCTTCTGGCTTCTGATATTCTCAATGAATGGTCTGCTGATGGTCTAACTGTCACTCCAACTGAATGTAATCTGTTTTGCCTCTTGTTGTCAAATGCCAATGAGTTGGTTCTAACTCTTAGCAACCTTATGTTCAACAGAATAAAAACACTGCCAGGTCCTGTGCTCTCCTCCCAATCATTTCTATGTTTGAGTCCATTGTTGTAACCATTGTGTCAGCCCATTCCATTGATGGTCTTGCTCTTTTTTTTT
>NW_006419637.1:2333-3390 GCF_000296735.1 Chrysochloris asiatica | reverse complement strand
ACTAGAAAGCAATAGATTTCTTGCTTCTGCCACAAATTCCCCCAGCTGTGAGCCTTCCAACCTTCTAAGTATTCCTTTATATGTGGTTCAGAGTTCTCGGACCATCCCCTGAACTTGCTTGGTCGGGTATTCTGTGTTGTTGTTGGCGGAGCTCTCTGCTATACGTCCATCCAATCTGCCATCTTGTTTTTCTCAATCTAATTTAGCTCATACTCTTTTAATGAAAAGTTGTTTATAGTTCATGACACTTTGTAGATATGCCTAAAAGATTAATTACAATAATTTCTACTGCAGCTGGGACTATAGATACAGAAAATGTTTCAAGAGCATCATATGCATTCCAAGTAATGCCACTTGAACTGGTATATGAAGAGCCAATTTATTAGATGACCACAGATAATGAAGGACACATAGAGGAGTATGAATTTGCATATACAGCAGAGATGCTGAATGGGAATTCTATCTTTAGTAACTAAGAAGATGAATGACTAAAAGCATGATAGATACAAATAGCAGGGTTCATTACACAATAAGAGGATAATATCAGACAGAGATGAAGATAAATTCTACTGCCTGTCAGTGGCATCATGTTATTACCTCTAATCTATCATCTTGTTAATGTTATTTCTGGGGAAACATTAAAAGAAATTAAACTACTAAAACCTGAAAACAGATTTGAAGCTACATGTAAAAAAAGAAAAACATCAAGGTTTTGCTGAAATATTTGCCAAAGTCTAGCCAGTCATATTAATTACCGAGAGCTCTGCTTAGATGCATTTCATGTGCATGTGGAAACTGGGCAATGAATAAGGACGACCAAAGTAGAATTGATGCCTTAGAATTATGATGTCAGCCCAAAAAAATATTGAAGGCACTGTGGACTGCCATAAGAATAAAAAGAATCTGTTTTGGAGGAAGTACAGCCAGAATGCTCTTTGAAAGAGATGGTGGTAAGACTTCACCTTGTGTATTTGGGACATGACATTAGGAGGGACCAGTCCCTGGAGAAGACACCATGCTTGGTAAATTAGAAAAGTGAAAAAGAGGAAAACTCTCA
>NW_006419637.1:0-513 GCF_000296735.1 Chrysochloris asiatica | reverse complement strand
CACATTAAGACATCCCACTCATCTGCTATCTGATGAAGTAAAGTTCAGCACATAGAACTGTAACACATTTCATTTATTGATATTTGTTACAACCACCACTTGTCTCTTAGTTTGTCATACTGTGGTGGCTTGCAATTTGCTAGGATGCTGGAAGCTATGCCACCAATATTTAAACTACCTGCAGGGTCACCCATGGTAGATACATTGCAGTAGAGTTTCCAAAACAGACTAGGAAGAAAGTGCTGGAGATCTAATTCTAAGCACTGTAGTTGTTCTTGTTAGGTTCCATCGAGTAGGTACTGACTCATTGCGACCCTATGCTCAGCAGAATGATCCGGGGCCAACCTCACGATTGTTGCCACGCTTGAGCACTTTGATGCTGCCACTTTGCCAATCCATATTGCTGGGGGTCTTCCTCTTTTTCTCTACCCTCCACCCTACCAAACATGATATCCTTCTCCAGTGACTGGTCCCTCCTGACAATATATCTGAAGTATGAGAGATGAAGTTTGG
>NW_006419636.1:2760-3538 GCF_000296735.1 Chrysochloris asiatica | reverse complement strand
AGAAGGAAATACTGTTGAATGATGATGCACTGAGGGGATTGTAATCATGGCCATGAGACAAAATATGATAGAATGAGTGTAAAACTGATGTTCTTCCTTGTAAACAATCACTCAATTCACAATAAAAATGTTAATTAAAAAAGAGAGAGAGAGAGAGAGAAACAACTCATTTTTTTCCTTTTTAATGTGGGTATTTTTTCTTAAGATTTCATAATAATGGTCTTATGTAGTATTTCACCTTTTGTGACTGAATAATTTTACTCAGCATAATGTCCACAAGGTTCTTCCATGTTATATGGTGGCGTACAGTTCCCTTGTTATTTTTCAAGGTAGCATAAATATTCCATTGTGTGTATGTACCAAAGTTTGTTTATTCTTTCTTCCACTGATGGGCACTTAGGCTGCCTCCGTCTTTTTGCTATTGTGAATAGTGCTGCTATGAACATTGGTGTGCATATATCTACTTGTGTTATGGCTCGTATTTCTTGTGGATAAAATCATATAGAGGGATTGCTAGATCATAAGGTGTTTCTATTTCCAACTTTCTGATGAATGCCATACTGATTTCCAGAGTGGTTGGACCATTTTGCAATCCCAACAGCAATGTAGGAGGGTCCCAGTCTCTCCACATCCCTGCCAGCATTTATTATCCTCTAATTTTTTAACTTCTCTGTTATTGCTGGTGTGAGATGATATCTCATTGTTGTTTTGATTTGCACCTCTCTAATGGCTAGTGATCGTGAACATTTCTTCATATGATTGTTGGCTGCCTGTATCT
>NW_006419636.1:0-732 GCF_000296735.1 Chrysochloris asiatica | reverse complement strand
CAGTATTAGAGCCTTCAAATTTGTCACTATTTTTTCATTGATGGCCTTTATAATTCTGGGATTCACATTTAGGTCTTTAATGCATGTTGAGTTAGTTTTTGTATATGGCATGAGGTAAAAGTCTTGTTTCAATATTTTACATATCAATTTCCAGTTCTGCCAGCACCATCTGTTGAAGAGACTGTGTTTTCTCCACTCAATGTACTTTGGCCCTTTGTCAAAGATCAGTTGGCTGTGTGTGGATGAGTTAATTTCTGGATTCTCAATTCTGTTCCATTGTATATGTATCTTTCATTGTACCAGTACCAGGCTGTTACTATCCATGCAGTAAATTTTGAAATCAGGGAATGAGAAGCTTCCAACTTTATTTTTCTTCTTAAGCAATGCGTTGCTTATTCTGGGTCTCTTTCCTTTCCATATAAAGTTTGTAATTGTTTTTTCCATCTCTTTGAAGAATGTCATTGGAGTCTGGATTGGGATTGCATTATATGCGTAGATTTCTTTGGACAGTATTGCAATTTTCACAGTGTTAAGTCTTCCTATACAGGAGCATGGTATACTCTTCCAATTCTGTAAGTCTGTTTTGGTTTCTTGTAATAGTGTTTTGTAACTTTCTTTGTATAGGTCCTTTGGTTTACTGGTTACATTTATTCCTAGATATTTCATCCTTTGGGTGGCTATTGTAAATGGTATTGCTTTCCTAATGTCCTTTTCAGCACTGTCATTATTAGT
>NW_006419635.1:1328-3214 GCF_000296735.1 Chrysochloris asiatica | reverse complement strand
TAAGCTATTATTCAATTCACAATACAAGCTTTAAATAAGTAAATAAAGTATTAAATTGAATAATTGGATGCATTTGGATAGTTGCTTAGTACAGCATTTGAGTAATTTGCCTTTCTTCCAGCAGATGTCACTAAATGTGTTCTTTGGCCTGTGAAGTTCAGCTTAGCTATTAAGCTGATATTTATATTTTCAAATTGGAAAGTCCTCTGCTATTGACAATTTCTGGAATTGATTTTTCACAGCTTTTAGAAGTCATGGTGTGTTTCTGTAGGATAAACACTGAACTATAAACGCAAGGTGGATGGTTCAAACCCACTAGCTGCTCCTCAGAAATCTTACAGTGTCTCTATGAGTTGGAAGTGACTTGATGGCGTTACAGCAGCGGTTCTTGAGCTCCTCATAAGAGGTACACTTCCTGTGACCTTGTTATCTTTGTGTGCTTGTTTTCAGTTTGCTGTCCTCACGTACAATGATAATGATTCTAATGACTGACATTCATAGAACCTTTACTAACGGCCAGGCATGGTCTAAGCACTTTATGTGACTCATCTCATTTAGTATTCTTAATACCTCTATGAAGGAGGGACTGTTGTCACAACCCTCTTACTAATGAGAAAACTGAGGGAAGTAACTGAATCAAAATCTCCCAGCTGCACAGTGGCAGAACCAGATCTCAAACCCAAGCATTTTTATAGCTGAGCATACCTTACTAGTGCTGCTAAGTCTTCCTCTGTGTCATTACACGGTGTTTGTAAACATCACTGTATTATTTTAACCTGTGTGCAAGAATGTTTGTGTGCCACACATAATATGCTTTATAATTTAACACTGTAGTGAGTTTTGTTTAACATGTCTACATTGTTCAATGGAAACTTCATAGAGTGAGCTCATGTCCTTTAAGTTTCCTGATAAGCATCTCTCATGATTAGTAGATTGATACCTTTACAAAACAAAACAAAACAACAACTTTTTTTATTGTGAATTGAATTTACAGACAGGATTACCAGTTTTACGTTCTATAAATCATCTGCTTTGTTTTTTCTAAGTGATTGTAATCTCCTCTATGCAACTAGTTATTCCACTTTCTCCCTGTGGTTCCTAGTCCCATTCCACCCACCTTCCCATTCCTTCTCAACTTTGTCCTTAGGTAAATGGTTGAATGGTTGACCCTTCCATTGTAAGCATACCTTACCAGTGTTGTTGTCTACCCTCTCCCCAATATCCCTACTATAACTTGACTAAATATTGGGCTACGAGGTGTTAGTTCCTTTCCAGACCTGAACAGTGTTCAGGAACCATCATCTCAGGCTCCTCCAGTGTCTTTCTGACCAATAAGCCTGGTCTTTTAAAAAATGATTTTGAATTTTGTTCCACATATTCTGCTGCTCTATTTGGGACCCTCTAATGGGATCCCTTTCAGAGTGTTGGTAGTGGCAGCTAGGCACCATCTAGTTCTTCTGATCTCAGAGTGGTGGAGACTGATGTTCACAAATTACATTAGCCCACTGGACTAATTGATTCTGAGCATCTTCAGTTCTTATCACGCTTCTTTTTTCTGCACATGGAGAATAGCTGCACCTTGTTGTTATTTTTAAGTGCCATTGATTCGTTTCTAACTCATGGCAACCCTATATAGGGTTTCTGAAGAATGACTGATGAGTTTGAACTGCCCATGTTGCATTTGTAACCGACCTTGAGGTCCAGTGCTTATCCAACAATGCCACACCAGGACTCCATAGCTGCACCTTAGATGACCGCTGATAAGCTTTTAAGATCCAGATGTTACTCAACAAAGTAGGATGTAGAACATCCTTTATTATCTATGTGGACTATGTTATGCCAATTGACCATTGTGTTCCCTAAGATGATGGTTCTGAGCTGCCAGG
>NW_006419635.1:0-513 GCF_000296735.1 Chrysochloris asiatica | reverse complement strand
CATTGTAGGAGGGTCCCAATCTCTCCATACCCTCGCCCGAATTTGTTGTTTTCTGTGTTGTTGTTTTTTAACTTTGCTGTTAATGCTGGTGTGAGACAATAGCTCATTGTTTTGATTTGCATTTCTCTAATGGCTGATGATGGAGTCCTGGTGTAGCACTGTAAGGTAAGCACTTGACGGTAAGGTTAGTTTGAACTGCAAGGTCGGCAGTTCAAACTCATCAGTTGCTCCTCGGAAACCCTTTAAAGAGTCACTGTGAGTCAGAACCAACTCTATGACATTTAACAACAACACTTTATTATTGGAGTCCTGGTGTGGCACCATAGGATAAGCACTTAACCTCAAGGTTAATTTGAACGGTAAGGTCAGCAATTCAATCTTACCAGCCACTCCTTGGAAACCCTATGCACGATTGCTATGAATCTCAACCCACTCAGTGGCACATAACAATAGCAACAATGGCGAATGATCATGAACATTTCTTCATGTGTTTGTTGACTGCCTGAATGTTTT
>NW_006419634.1:2109-3289 GCF_000296735.1 Chrysochloris asiatica | reverse complement strand
GAAACACTGTTGACCGATGGTATATGGAGGGGATTATAATCAATGTAATGAAACAAGTTATATGAATGGTTGAATGTGAAACTGATGATGTGCCCTGTAATCTTTCACTCAATCCACAATAAAAACCTTAAATAAAAAAAAGAAACAAGGGGAGCAGTTTCAATGAGGGGAAAAAGATTAGCAATATATAATGAGTCAGTATAAAGGTTAAAAGGAATTAAGGAGAGTTTTTCAAACACTGAAATCACTGCAATAAGTTCAAACTTTTGGGGAGAAGACTCCGAAGTTTGTAAGGCATGTGACACATCATTTATAACTGTAGCTGTTATATGATTAGAGGAACTATCAGTAAATGCTAAAACAGTCGGTGGAGGAAGGGGATGTGTAGAACACCTCTTTGGAAAAATAACTTCATGAAATTTTAAAAATTGTAACAGTGGATGCTTAGGCAAATGATGTAGAAAAGTCCCTTTGAATCCTAATAGAGCGAATTGCCAATCTTCCGCTTCCATCAGCAAAAGAATTAATTGATCAGCAGTATGTGGAATTATAATAATATAAACATCTCTACCAAAAAGTTCTCTACTTCTATAACGTCCCTTTTGAATCAGAGACGCTACAAGAGAGGTATAGGGCACAATATTTTTCTTAGCAATAGCTGGAAGATGCAGCCATTCTAAAGGCCCATTTTGCCACAAACATCCTGTGGGTGTAAAAGGTGTAGGAATGATTACAAGAGACCAAGGCAAGGTATAATCAACTCTCTGAATTTTATGCTGCTAAATTCTTTGCTGAACTAAGTCCAATGCCTTTTTGGCCTCTGGTGAGAAAGTTCGTGGAAACTTTGGATTGGAATCTCCTTTTAAAATATCAAATAAGGGTTTAAGTTCCACTGTAGTTAGCTTTAAATAAGATCTAACCCAGTTTATATTGCCTAATAGTTTCTTAAAATCATTCAAAGTAGTCAAATTATCAAGCCTAAACTGTAAAGGAGCAGAAAAAATATAATCAGTATGAATGATTCGTCCCAAATAAGAAAAGGGGGGTTGAACTTGAATCTTATCAGGAGCAATTTTTAAACCATAGTTTTCTAAAGCTTCTAATAAAGAAAGTAATGCCTGTACACCCAAAATGCACATATAATAACCCCTGCAATTAACATAAGTGGCACCAAGGAATA
>NW_006419634.1:0-664 GCF_000296735.1 Chrysochloris asiatica | reverse complement strand
AAAAGAAATAAAATTCTCTTATTTCACTGGAAACAAGAGAAAAGCAACTCCAACTCACCTTTAATTTGGGTATTTTCTTTTCTTCTTGGGGAGGAACAGAGACCAGAGAAGGAAGGGCTAAAAGGAAAAAGGGAGTCATGAGATCAAGCCTGGCCAATTTTGGCCTTAAAATAGGAACTGAACCTTTTACTCAGCTGTGTCCACTGGCTTTTCCTTTGAACCAATCCTTTACCCACCTCTTCTGAAGCATGTTTCCTCACTCCTTCCTGCTCCTTTCTCCTACCATTCCACACACAAACTTCCACCTCTTTTGTCTGTCTTTGGTTCAAACACTCCAAATCCCTGAATGCAATGACTTCCTTCAAGCCTCATTCTCTAGAACCAAAAGAATCAGGATATGCTGCCATTCCAGGACTGGTTCTGTGGTCAGACCCTTCAACCTCTGCTCTGATCAAAGACCGCAGATCTTCAAGCGGCCTTCTTATAAAGGGTTGCCATTACCTGATGTGCCTCTCCATCCTTTCTGTTTTTGAGCAGCTGAAAACCTGTGGACCAAGATGAAAGCTAATTTTATTTGGAACTTTACTCTGGATCTCCAAACTGTTTACTCAGCAAGATCATGCTCTAGAAGTTCTAATCATTTGCTAAACATAAAACAAACAAA
>NW_006419633.1:2156-3349 GCF_000296735.1 Chrysochloris asiatica | reverse complement strand
CTTCATTTTGTTTGGATCCACAATCAACACTTATGGTAGTAGCAGTTAAGAAATCAAATGACCTATTGTTGTTATTGTTAAGTGCTGTCAAGTCGATTCCATCCCATAGGGACCCTGTACAGGGATTCCAAGGAGCAGTGGTGAGCTTGAACCACTG
This sequence comes from Chrysochloris asiatica, assembly GCF_000296735.1. Taxonomy (NCBI): domain Eukaryota; kingdom Metazoa; phylum Chordata; class Mammalia; order Afrosoricida; family Chrysochloridae; genus Chrysochloris; species Chrysochloris asiatica. The sequence goes on along the minus strand of NW_006419633.1, from coordinate 3,192 downwards.
ACCTTGCAGTTCAAGTGACTTTGCAGTCTGATGCATTAGTCCACAGCACCACACCAGGACTCCAAATGACCTATTGTTGCTGTTGTTGTTGTTAAGTGCTGTTGAGTCGGATCTGACCCATAGCAACCCTATACAGGGTTTCTGAGGAGCGACTGGTGAGCTTGAATCGTCGACCTTGCAGTTCAAACGGCTATGCAGTCTGGCGCATTAACCCACAGTGCCACACCAGGACTCCAAATTACCTATAGCATTAGACAAATCTTCTGCACAAGATCTCTTTAAAGTGTTCATGAGCAAAGACGTCAGTTTGAGAATTACGGTGTGTCTGACTCAAATCATGGTATTTGCAATAGTGTAATATGCATGTGAAAGCTGGGTAATCAATAAGTAAGATTGTAGAAGAATTGATGCACTTGATTTATGGTGTTAAAGATGAATCTTAAAGTACCATGGATTGCAAGAAGAACAAACAACTCTGTCATAGAAGTGCAGCCAGAATGCTCCTTAGAAGCCATGATGGTGAGATTTCATTTCTTATACTTTGGGATTGTTATTAGGAGAGACCAGTCCCTGGAGAAGAACGTCATTCTTGATAAAGTGGAGAGTCAGCGAAAAAGAAGACCCCCAGTGAGATGAACTAGCACAGTGGCAGAAGCAATGGGTTCAAGTGTAACAATGATTGTAAAGTTGGTGAAGGACCAGGCAGTGTTTGGTTCTGCTATGCAGAAGGACACTATGAGTCGGAACTGATTCTATGGCACCTAACAACAACAACAGTGAGTCAGACTGATTTGGTGGCATACAACCAACACTAATTTTCCTGTGTATCCATCCATATGCCAATAACACATAGTCTTGATCACTGTAACTTTGTAAAAAGATGTGAAATTGACAAGGATGAGTCCTTCAATTTTGTTCTTTATAAAGATTGTTTTGCCTGTTCAGGTCTTCATGCATTTGTGTATGAATTTTAAGATAAGCTTTTTAATTTTTGCAAAAAATACACTTGGAATTTTGAAAGGGACTGCATTGAATC
>NW_006419633.1:0-631 GCF_000296735.1 Chrysochloris asiatica | reverse complement strand
AGTTTTGACACATAGCAACCTTGTATTGGGTTTCTGAGGAGTGGCTGGTATGTGTGAACTGGTGACCTTATGAAGCGCTGAACCAACCTTGTGTTTTTGAGACTAATCTCATTTGGTTGTAGTGTATAATCCTTTTTACATGCTGTTGCATTTGGCGTGATAGTATTTTATTAATTTTTATGTATTCAGAGTTCTGGTACAGTGCTGTAGGAAAAGCACTAGCACACAATATCAGTTTGAACCATAAGGTCAGTGATTCAAACTCATCAGCTGCTCCTCAGACACCCTATGCAGCATTGCTATGAATTGGGATCAGTTTGATGGCACTTAACAACACAACAACAACACATATTCAGCAATGATTTGGTGTATGTTTTGCTTCTTGTGCTGCCAGTGTCTAGTTTGATATTATTGGACTTGATAGAATGCATTGAGAAATGTTTCCTCCTCTTTAATTTTTGAATAATTTTATGAAGCAATGGTTTTACTGTTTTAAATATTTAGTATAATTCATGCTGGAAGTTCTCACTCATCTAAGCTAAGAAAATTGGAAGACAGTTACTTGACCAATGAACTGGAAGAGATTCATGTACAAGTCTATTCCAAAGAAAGGTGATCCAATGTAATGCAG
>NW_006419632.1:2030-3205 GCF_000296735.1 Chrysochloris asiatica | reverse complement strand
TTAAAAAAAAAAAAAACAGATCGGTTTGGGTGCATTCCTCCCTCAACTGGGATTTGGTCATTCCCTGAGATAGAGGCAGTGGTGAGTCCATGGTAGAATCTTCACCTCTCATATAAGGCGTTGTTAGATGTCTTCAAGTTGGTTCCAACTCATAGCGACTCTATGTCCAACTGAACAAAATTCTACCCCGTCCTGTACCAACCTCACAATCGTTGCTGTGTTGGAGCCCAGTGTTGGAGCCACTTTGCCAGCCCATCTCACTGAGGGTCTTCCTCTCTTTTGCTGACCCTCTGTAGCAGAAACCCTGGACTTCAGTTTCTCTGTTGGAGAAACTACTAACCACAAGGTTGGCAGTTCAAGCCCGCTGACAGACGGGTGGTGGTGGGCATGGCCTCAGCATATTTTTCAGCATGTGAGAAATGCCCATTGAAAACTTACTGTGTGAAGAGGTCGCCAAGTTAAGAGGGGGCAAGGGAGCTCCAGAAATGAAGGGTTGTTCAGGATGGTCTCCCACAGGGGAAGTGAGTTGAAGCGTCGGTGACCTGATGTGGTTGTGGGTGACGTGATGTGGCAGTTGTGGGTGGTGTGACATGGTGCTCGTGGGTGACGTGATGTCGTGGTTATGAGTGACGTGATGTGCTCATGGGTGACGTGACGCAATGCTCATGGGTGGTATGACGTGGTGGCCATGCACTGCTGTGATCTGGCGGTTATGGAGTGGTGTGATTTGACACGTGTGTAATTTGGCAGTTGTGTCGAGTATATGGTTATCTTTCGTGTTGTTGTCCCCCATTTTCATGTAACCCCTCTTTTCACATAACGACTGGTCTTGGGAGCCTGTTGGTAAGTGAGGAGTGGGTGCCCAGCTGCCTCGGTGAAGGCACTGGGTGTTAAAGCTGTTGTCACATCAGCTCTGTCTCACGTGACCTCGTGCATGAAGCTCCCCGCTGGCGCGCCATCTTCACAGTTGGTATGTTTGAGTCTGTGTGTCATTGTGGTCATTGTGCCCATCCACCTCCTGGAGGGTTTTCCTCAATTTCTGTGACTTCGATTTAACCAAATATGACATCCCTTTCAACCATGTTCCCACTCCGTGATTGACTTAAGGGGGCTGAAGTTTTGACATAGTCACTTCTAAGGAGCCTCTTTGTTGTCGTTTGTCTAAGGAGTTGTTC
>NW_006419632.1:0-1040 GCF_000296735.1 Chrysochloris asiatica | reverse complement strand
ATATATATAGAGATAGATAGATAGATAGATAGATAGATAGATAGATAGATAGATAGATAGATAGATAGCTTCAAGGCTAAATTAAACATCCATTTGGATCAGACCTGCTAAAAACTGATGGCTGTGCTATAAAAACAAATCAGTCTTCTCATCGTAGTTTACTTATTAAACCGAGAGGGCAAAGGTGTGCATTCCTGATTTTTCTTGTTTGTTACATGTGTTTGTTTTGAATGCTTACTAAGTTTGTTCTGGAAGAATGCCTTACTTAAGCCACCTCACCTGGAAATTAGGAAATCAGATTGAAGCTGCTCGTTTTATGATGTTTGAACTTGTAATCTTTCTCATCACTCTGTAACCAAGCCAGGTCCACATCCTACCCTCCCAAATCAAAATTACACTCACTGGGAATTTCAACTGTTTCTGCTCGCTCTTTGTAAGTCTACAACTAAGATGCTAAGATAAGGAAGTAGACTGCAGGTGGAACAGAAAATTAGCCCCTGGCTTTGTTAAACGTCTCTCAGGATGTCTCAGCCCCACAACATAACAGAAAAAAAAAACAAAAAACAACCTCACGTTAAAAATATTTACACTTTTAGCTTAGCAAGTTCTCTGTAATGTTTGCCGTGTTCCCTACGTGTTCCTCTCGTGCCTTGGAACACAAATCCTGTTTCAGATGACCTTTGTTGAGCCCTCACCATTGTCCCTGTCACTGGTGTTAGAAATGAATCCCGATGTCGCATAAAAGACACTCGGTGAGACTAAATTACCTTGGCAAAGTAAAATTTACTCTTGCAAGAGGGTGCGTGCGCATAGTTGTACATACATGAACAGGCCAGCGGGCACACCGAGTGGGCAGTCCACTTGGGTTTTTAATCCCTGACGCGAGTCTCAAGGCTGTGTCTCACCCTATTGGCTAGGGTTTTGACCGCACAATCTATTCCCTTACTCGGTTGGCTAGTTCAAAAGTTTAAGGCGCACATTCCTACTTTAGGAAAAGAAGAGAGGGGTCAGTCTTTGCTCCAGGAAGTAGTTTAAGGAAA
>NW_006419631.1:2704-3226 GCF_000296735.1 Chrysochloris asiatica | reverse complement strand
CATAGAAGAATTGATGCCTTTGAGTTATGGTGTTGGAGGAGAATGCTAAAGATGCCATGGGCTGCCAAAAGAACCAATGTATCTGTTTTGGAAGAAATGCAGCCAGAGTGCTCCTTAGAGGTCAAGATGGCCAAACTATGGACATATTGTTAGGAGGGAACAGTCGCTGGAGAAAGATATCATGTTTGATACGATGGAGGGTCAGACAAAAAGAGGAGGACCCCCAAAGAGATGGATTGGTCAGGTGGCATCATCAATGGACTCAAGTGTGGCAACAGTAGTGAGGTTGGCCCAGGATTGGACATTGTTTCATTCTGCTGTGCATAAGGTCGCTATGAGGCGGTGCTGACTCGATCGCACCTAACAACAACAAATGTTTATGGAAACTGTAGTATGCTCAAATTTTAAAATAATACTCAGCAATGAAAGGGGACAAACTATTTATGCACTCAACAATGTGAGTGAACTTCAATAGAATTAGGTGAAGTGAAAAAGACAATCTCAAAAAGTGGTTGTTTTGTT
>NW_006419631.1:1919-2483 GCF_000296735.1 Chrysochloris asiatica | reverse complement strand
CCTAGGCTACAATCTTTTGGGCACAGATAGTCATATCTTTTCTCCCATGGAGTGCCTCTGGGTTCTAACTACCAACATTTTGGTTAGCAGTGGTGCTTACCATTTCATTAACGAATTGGCACCTTCTATTAAACAATTGACAGGTAAAAAATTACAAAGAGGTTTCAAAAATTCAAATATGGATTTTCAATTTAATTCATGGAAAATTCAATAACTATTTTTCAATAAACTTTTGATTCCTCCCTCTTGTGTGTATGTGTATGTAAAATGTAAAATGACAAAAATGAAGCAATAAAGCAAATATATATATATATGGTATGTATATTTATTTGCTTTATTGTTTCATATAAATATAATATATATTTGTGTATTTGCACAATGTGTTGTTATGTTGTTGTTGTTATGTGCCATTGAGTGGGTTCTGACTCATAATGACTCTGTATAGGGTTTCTGAGGAGCGGCTGGTGAATTTGAACCACTGACACTGCAGTTTAAACTGACCTTGCAATTACAGATGAAATACCATATTTCGGAAGGATATATTTTTAATAGAAACACAACAGA
>NW_006419631.1:0-916 GCF_000296735.1 Chrysochloris asiatica | reverse complement strand
AAGAGTGAAAAAAATCCATAAATTGCTCTCACTATGCCATTTAAAGAAGCACATGGGTAGTCAATACAGGTTTCATGAAAGGTAAAATGTTAAATTATTTTCATATTTTGCCTACATTCAGAATGTTTCAGTACCATCTGCAAAGTCACACCAATATTTACTGGCAAAATAAATACCAAATATTAGGAATTTTTTTATTCAGTTCATCACACATCCTAATACTCCATATTGCTTAAGAATATAGATCTTTCCTATTTTTCATTTATTTTATACAGAGTATTGATTTATAAAAAAAATAATTAGAAATATAACATTAGTAGTAAAGTATGAAAAATAATTTGGTGTTCTCCATAGAACTCCAAAGCTGGTAAAATAAAATCTTTTTACCTCCCCTTATATTGTAAAATCTGTATTTACCAATGTAAATTCTTCAATCTTCTATCATTACAACTAGACAAGATTGATGTCGGTTTTATTGAAATTGTTGAAGATATTTCATTTCCTAATTGTAATATCTACTAATACCCAAGTCAGTATTTCTGTCATAAACTATGCATATGCAGATGGATAAGGTAGGTATCAGAAGGTCATGACTTTATAAATAGTGATTTATAGGAGATAGCATAATTTCTCTGCTACCATTTATAATTCAATATGACTGTATTTTTCTATTGATTATTTTTGACTGAGAGGCTGCTGGTACTGCTCCTTTCATTATAAGCAATTTAATTTAAAACTATTAATTACCTTAACCTGGAATCATCATCCTTTAAATAAATTTTGTCTTATATATGTGTTTTATTAGTTAATGAATTTAAACTTACTTCTGTTAATCTGCATTATATAGTGTACAATAACACAGAAAGGTAATCTGGGCCTTTAATATACAAAAGGGTTTAAAATAAAATCTATGATT
>NW_006419630.1:3144-3755 GCF_000296735.1 Chrysochloris asiatica | reverse complement strand
GTTCTGTGGGCTTTTCTCCCATGAGCTTTACTCCATTCGCGTTATCATGGTCAACTCTACTTTGAGGAGACAGCTCTTCCCCAGTCGCATTTTGAGTGCCTTCCAACCTCAGGGATTCCTTTTTCCAGCACTTTATCTGACAGTGTTTCTCTGCTATTCATAAGGTTTTCAGTGACTAAATATTCAGAAGTAGTTCGTCACTGTTACTTCCTAGTTTATCTTTGTCTGGAAGCTCATCTGAAACCTGTCCACCATGGGTGACCTGCTGGCATTAAAATACAGGTGGCATGTCTTTCAGAATCACAGCAACTCACAAGCCACCACAGTACAACAAACTGACAGACGAAAGGTGGCTGTTAGGTTTTAAGTGGAAACTGTCACTTTAAATTTCGAGAAGATCTGTGCGCATGCATAGTAGAACCCTCCAGGTGTGGGGGTTGGGTTCCCATTTGCTCAGGCATCCCCTCCAGTCACCAGAATGAAGGTGCATCGGCAATGAGAGACCAATGAACAGATACCGAAAAAAGAATGTCCATACCTGTATCTCCGTGGTTCTGTCAGGCATTTTTGCTTTTCTGATCCTTCCCCTACTTGGTCTCTCCCAAGATGGT
>NW_006419630.1:0-732 GCF_000296735.1 Chrysochloris asiatica | reverse complement strand
AAGACTTAACATTGTGAAAATGTCAATACTGCCCAAAGCAATTTACACATATAATGCAATCCCAATCCAGATTCCAACAACATTCTTCAAAGAGACACATAAAACAATTACAAACTTTATATGAAAAGGAAAGAGACCCAGGATAAGCAAAGGACTGCTTAAGACGAAGAATAATGTTGGAAACCTTTCACTCTCTGACTTCAAATTTTACTACAAGGCTACAGTGGTCAAAACAGCTTGGTACTGGTACAATGAAAGATACATTGATCAATGGAACAGAATCGAGAATCCAGAAATTTACCTATCCACATAGAGCCAACTGATTTTTGACATAGGACCTAAATATATTGCATGGGAAGGTGATAGTCTCTTTAGCAGATGGTGCTGGCAGAATTAGAAAGCAATATGCAAAAGATTGAAACAAGACTTTCACTTCACACCTTAGACAAAATTAACTCAACATGGATTAAAGACCTAAATGTGAATCCCAGAATTATGAAGGCCATCAGTGAAAAAAATAGGGACAGATGTGAGGGCTCTAATACAGGGAATACACAGACTGAAAAACATTTTTAAAACTACACAAACAAAAGTAGACAAAATAGATGATTTTTTAAAAATGTTTTATTGTGAGTTATATGATAGTTTACATGAGAGAACTTGAGTTTTACATTCATTCCATCATATATCATTTCATTGCCATGGTTCCAATCCCCTCCATGCATCATCTTC
>NW_006419629.1:1646-3233 GCF_000296735.1 Chrysochloris asiatica | reverse complement strand
GAGTCGATTCTGACTCATAGCAACCCTGTATAGGGTTTCCAAGGAGTGGCTGATGAGTTTGAATCGCTGACTTTGCAATTCAAACAGACCTTTTGGTCCAGTGCTTATCCTACAGTGCCACACAAGGACTCCAACTTGGGTGACAGGGAGAACACTATATAAGAAGAATGATGAAGACAGGTGAAGACCCAGGAAGGAATATAAGGGTTGCAGGGGATAGAGGTAAATACTATTATATACACAAGCCTGGAACAAGTGCTCTACCGGCAGATACATGAACAGATGCACAGGCTTAATGGGTATGGGAAGGCAAGGGGGATATATCCACAAATATAAAAGGATATGTCAAAGGGTATTTTTACATGGATATTTGCCTTTGCTACAGACAAACCTATGAATATGGTGGAGTACACAGAGGAAAAATGATGAAAACATCTTAGATATTAGCAAACATATTAAGGTCATGAATTTCTGGGCCTGGGGACTCAAGGATCACTGTCTCAAGGAACACCATGGTCAAATGGCATACACAGTCCACAAAGACAATGTTCCACATCTTACTATTGTTGAGTAGCAACTGGGACCTTAAAAGCCAAGAGGCCAACTAACGTGCAACTATTGATCTTCCCATGTGCAGAAGAAAGAAGACAGATGAAAATCTGATGATGTTTGCAATCAACTAGTCCAATGGGCCAATGGAACATGTGAACATCAGCCAGCAGGGCTCTGAGATCTGAAGAACTAAATGGTGCCTAGCTACCACTACCAACTACTCTGAAAGGGATCACATTTGAAGGTCCTGGAGAGAGTAGGAAAAAATATGGAACAAAACTCAAAAATATTACGAAATAAAACAACCAAAATTTCTGGTCAGAAAGAGACTGGAGGAACCAAGATTATCACCCTTGACCGCCTTTGAGGTCTGGAAAGGAACTCACCTTGTGACTAATTTTCAGCAAAGCAGTGGATAGGCATATAATGGGGACAACAACACTAGTAAAGTATGCTCACATGGAATGGTCAACTATTGAAGGTCAAAAGGGCAACATTTACCTAAGGACTAAGTTGAGAAGGGATGGGAGGAATGTGGAAGGGGAATGAGAACCACAGGGAGGAAGTGGTTGTTGTATGGAAGGGATTATAATCACTGAGATGAAACAAAGCATATGCAAAACAATTACCTTCTCTGCAAATCTTTGTTCACAAGTCACACGAAAAAGTCTCAAAAAAAAAAAAAAACAAATTTTAAAAAGCATTAACAGATATTAGTAACATTTTATGTTAATTCTTGAAAGCACTCTTTAATTAAGCCATCATAAAAAGAGGTAAGCTCTAGCCCAATCCGATTACTATCCTGTATCCTTCCTTCTTGAACATAATGATTTTTTCCTTGCACTTGTTTTTGTAATTTTACTAAAATACATACGTAGTATCCAATAAACTGTATTTACTAGGGTTTGGTGCTTTAAACTTTATGCAAATAGTAACAGACTTGATGTTGCCTTCTGCTACTTACTTTTTGTACTGTATGTTGTTACATGTATTGGTGGTCACACATTAGATGTACTTGTTGAATTTCCAGCTTAT
>NW_006419629.1:0-1301 GCF_000296735.1 Chrysochloris asiatica | reverse complement strand
AAGGATTTTCTTGGCTTATCATCTTTATGGAAGTAGATTTCCAGGTTGTCCTCTCTCTGAAGTGCTGCTGGGCAGGTCTGAAGTACCAACTTTTATGTTAGTCCAAACCAAATCCAATGCAACAGAATCATTTCGGACTCATAGAGACCAGGGAATATAGGGGTTCTGAAAATATAAATTTTTACGGGAGAAGAAAGCGTCATCTTTCTCCTGCGGAGTGGCCAGTGGGTACAGCCATGGCAGCCAGTGCTCCTGGTGTGCTGTCTGCAACACAAAGGTCCCAGACGTGATGCAGTCCTCTGTGGGTCAGGATCTTCTTCAGTCCCTCCAGGTCATTATGGAGTTTGTTGTCCAGACCATTTTACATCCTTTATGTCTTTCTGTCAAAGAACTGGTTTGGAATTTCATACTAGCATGGATTCTGCCTAATGATGATCACATGCTATATGTCACCCCAGGAAGGCTGGAAGATGATCTGTTGTATATAAGGGCGCTTTGAATCTGTATGGTCTCAACTACACTTAACAACAACAACAACAACAAATGTGTACCTTGCATTGCATTATAGTTTTAGTAGAAAAAAAACAGCTAAAAAAAATCAGCTGGATTTTCAACTTCCGGCGCTTCTCTAACCAGGCAGCTCAGGTAGGGCAGTCTCGGGGAAAAGGGGCAAAACCGCACATAAGAAACCACTGTCTAGCAGACAGACAGCCTTTGAACAAACATAAGGTCTTATATTTCAACATTCTGAACTCGTTTCTTTAAAAGATCAAATTGCTGAGGAATTACAAGCATTTTAAGCTTTTGCCTGCCTGCACGTGGCTCCCGCATCTGGGACCAGGCCGGCGAGTGACTCTGCCACCTGCAGACCTTGGAATGTAGAGCTAGAGCAACCCCACTTAGAAGGCTACATTTCCAAAGAAAAGGAAGCATAAACTAACAAAGTCAAACAAACAGAAAGGGATATCGCCGCGGATATCAGGAAATTTGGGTTACCCATGGTACAGAGAGATCGAGAGAGGCATTTTTTACATCATAAAATACAGACACTACCGCCCTGCAGCCATGACCCCCAGCCCTTTACTGGCCTGGCTAAAACCAGCCCTCTGCAAAGCTGCTGAAGCTCAGGAGCGCCCAAGGCACAGGCCCGCCCACTGAGGGCAAGGCCCTCCCAAGGCCCAGACACTCACACTAAGGGCAAGGCCTGCCCTGAGGCCCAAGCCGCCCACAGACTGGTCACAAAGGCCCAGGCCCAACCAAGGCCCAAATCGCATACCAGCCTCGTGGCCCAGGCGGTCCAC
>NW_006419628.1:0-3120 GCF_000296735.1 Chrysochloris asiatica | reverse complement strand
AATTGAAGAGAAATGACATTATATTCATCGTCAAAAGAAGATTTCAAAATATATCTTGAAATACATTGCTGCCTGTGATAGGGTAATAGCCATACACCTACAAGGAAACCCAGTTAATACTACTGTTATTCAAATTTAGGTAGCAAGAACTATAGCCTGTAATGACGAAATTGAAGAATTCTACCAACTTTTTCGGAGTCCTGGTATGGCACTATGGGTTAATGAGCTGGAGTGCAAAGTTGGTTTGAGCTACAAGGTTGGTAGTTCAAGCTCACAAGACACTCCTCGGAAACCCTATACAGGGTTGCTGTGGGTTGGAACCGACACTACAGTACTTAACAACAACAACAACTTGTTCGGTCTGAAATTGATCAAACATTCAATCAAGGTGCTTTGATAATTAATTACTGGTAAATGGAATGTGAAGGTTGGAAACAAAGAGGAAGGCCTTTGTGACAGAAATGATGCTGGAGAATGCATGATAGAATTTTGCAGGATTAATGACTTGTCCATTGCAGATACATGTTTTAAATGAATGCCATAAAAAACACAATACACATGGGCCTTACCAGATGGAAAATTCAGGAGTCAAATTGACTAGATCAGTGGGAAAAGACAGTGGGAAAGGTCAGTGTCGCCAGCCATAACAAGGTCAGGGACAGACAATAGAACAGACCAGCCATTGCTCCTAAGCAAGTTCAGGTTGAAGCTGAAGAAAATTCAAACATGTCCACAAGAGCCAAAATATGAGCTTCACTATCTTCTACCTGAATTTAGAAACCACCTCCAGAACTAATTTGATGCATTAGGCACTAATGATGAAGACCAGAAGTATTATGGGACGATATCAAGACCGTCAAACAGGAAGAAAGCAAAAGATAATTAAAAAGACAGGGAAGAAAGAAGAGACCAAAATGGATGTCAGAAGAATCTCTGAAACTTGCTCCTGTGTATAGAGAAGCTAAAGCAGATGGAAGAAGAGCTGAACAGAAAATTTCAAAGGGCAACTTGAAAAGACAAAGTAAAGTATTATAATGAAATGTGCAAAGACCTGGAATTAGAAAACCAAAAGGAAAGAACACACTCAGTATTTCTCTAGCTGAAAGAACTGAAGAAAAAATTCAAGCCCCGACTGGAAATACTGAAGGACTCTCTGGGCATTTAAAATATTGAATGACGCAGAAAGCATCAAAAAAAGATGGAAGGAATACACAAAGTCACTGTACCAAAAGGATATGACTGTAGTTCACCCATTTCAAGAGGTAGCATACGATCAAGAACCAAAGGTAGTGAAAGGAAGAAGTCCAAACTGCACTGAAAGCATTGGCGAAAAACTAGGCTCCAGGAATTGATGAAATACAAATAGAAAATTTTCAATTTGTTGAAACCGCAGAATGTTCCTTAGAAGGATGGAGAGACTTGGTTATGTTACCAAGAAGGACCCATCCCTGGAGGACCTCATGCTTGGTAAAGTAGAGGTCCAGTGAAAAAGAGGAAGACCCCCAACAAGTGGCAGCATCAAAGGGCTCAAATGTAACAATTGTGAGGATGACTCAGGGCCGGCAGTGTTTCGTTTTATTGTGCTGTGTCGTTATGAATTGGAACCGACTCAATGGTACCTAACAACAACGCCAACAAGGCTGGGAGGGAAGGGGAAAAAATGGTGAGCTATGTGTGATGAACATTAATACAATGATTAAGACTAGAGTTACACAGCCAGTTATTGTATTTGCTGTCATTAAGCTGCATGCCTGTGAAAAGTTGTGTTGGTAAAGTAGTGTGATGCTTTAAGTGCCATTGGTAAAGTAGTGTGATTGTTGTTAAGTGCCACTGAGTCAGTTCTGACCCATAGCGACCCTGTATAGAGTTTCTGAGGAGCGGCTGGTGAGCTTGAACCACTGACTTTGCAATTCAAACCGATTTTGCAGTCCAGCGCAATAACCTGAGCGCCATATCAGGACTCCTTATACATATATGAAAAAAATTTAAATCGCCTTTCATGTTTTTTGAAAGATTGTTGAACAAATATCAAATGATGTGAGAAAACCTAATAAAATATTGACTTCATAGTGTCTCTCTCTTTTTTTTGTTGTTAGTGGATCTATACCAGATCTTAGACAATTTTCATTTAAATAAATATCCCTAAAGCCAAAGCTGCTGTCAGAGTATTCTTAGAATGTTTGCTATACACATTGCATGATGCCATTGTGAATATATTTAAATTACTCATTGCTTTTCTTGTCAGTTTAGCTGAGATTTTTAAAATCCAAATTATTTTCTTTTCCCCAGGACAAAAATTGATTGTATATATGTCTTATTAGACTAGCTAATAGGCTCTGTTGTTTTTATTATTCTATAAATGTTACACTGCCTTTTTTCATTAAAGTGCCATTTTCATGCAACTTACACCCTAAATAAATGATAAAGATGAATTTGGTATACAGCTAAACTTGTATTTATTTTACTGTGTATGTACTATTTTCAGAAAGAACCTCATATTTTACTCTGATCTTTACCCCCACTTTCTAGATTGGAGCTGGTTTTAAAAGATATATGCCCCTGAAAAGTTGTATGTGAATGATTTCTAGTTTTTTTAATTCAGCAAAACATTTTATTGCACTCTCAGACTGCTCAGTTTCTGTTTAAATCATTCATACAACTCCATTTTATAATGCAAGACATTTTATAGGGAAGGGTAATAGCTAGTGGATTACCAGTATAACAGTTATTATATTATAAATATCATTTTATGATGAATTTATGCAATAACACTTACTGGACTCTTACCTGTGGCCGGAAACTATCTGATATATAGATAGATGGTTGTTGTTAAGTTGTTGAGCTGGTTCTGACTCATAATGACCCTGTATAGGGTTTCCAAGGAGTGGCTGCTGAGTTTGAACCACTGACTGACTGTGTAGTTCAAACCGACCTTGCAGTCCAGTGCTTTATCCCACAGCGTCACACCAGGACTCCATAGATAGATTAACAAGGATGTAAGTAAATTTCTCTTTTATAAAAATAGATTTTTACTATACATGCTATTTGGTAACTTGTTTTTCTACTGGACAACAAAATCATGAACATTTTATCATGTTGAGAATTAGAGGTGTCCATCGT
>NW_006419627.1:3374-4276 GCF_000296735.1 Chrysochloris asiatica | reverse complement strand
ATTGCATTAGGAAAATCTGCTTCAGAATACTTTTTAAAGTGTTGAAGAGCAAAGTTATCAGTCAGGAGCAAGTGGCGCCTGACTCAAGCCATGGTATTTGTCAGGAGAGACCAGTCACTGGAGGATACCGTGTTTGGCAAGGTGGAGGGTAAGAGAAAAGTGGAAGACCCCCCAGTGAGTTGGATTTGCAAAGTGGCAGCATCAGTGGGCTCAAGCATGGCAACAATTGTGAGGTTGGTCCAGGAAAGGGCAATGTTTCTTTTTGTTGTGCACAGGGTCTCTACAAGTTGGTACCGACTTGATGACACATAACAATAACAACTTATTATATTTATCAACAGGTACTTCTAGTGTGCTTTAAAGTTCAAAATTCCCATTCTAAAATTCTCTATGTTCCAATAAATGTTCCTAATGTGTAACAAGAAAGACTGGCAAGTTCATTTGTCTACATCACTCAGATTTGCAGTTTATTTTCCTTCTTTATTTCAACTTCATTGCAAAATTATACCTGTGGATAAGAAGATGAATGATGCTTTATAAAGATCTTCTTGTTGTTGTTGTTAGGTGCCATCGAGTCTGTAACGAGTCATAGGCCCTTATGCACAGCAACATGAAACACTGCCCAATTCTTGGCCAACCTCATTATTATTGCCACACTTGAGCCCATCGATGCTGCCACTTGGCCAATCCATCTCATGGGGGTCTTCCTCTTTTTCTTAGACCTACCACCTTATCAACCATGATATCCTTCTCCAGCTACTGATCCCTTCTGACAATATGTCTGAAGTATGAAAGACGAAGTTTGGCCATCCTTGCCTCCAGGGAGCACTCTGGCTGCAATTCTCCAAAACGGATCTATTGGTTCATTTGGCAGCCCATGGCACTTTCAATATTCTTCTCCA
>NW_006419627.1:0-734 GCF_000296735.1 Chrysochloris asiatica | reverse complement strand
ATGGACTTGTTTTCATTTTCTTCAGCTTCAGTTTGAATTTGCATATGAGTAATTGTTGGTCTGTTCCACAGTCTGCCCCTGGCCATGTTTTGACAGTTTTTCCATTGTTTCTTTCCGCAGATGGAGTCAATTAGATTTCTATGTATTCCATCTGGTGAGGTCCCTGTGTATAGTCGTCTCTTATGCTGTCTAAAGAAGGTATTTCAAATTAATAAATCATTGATTTTTCAGAATTCTATCATGTTTTCTCCAGCATCATTTCTATCACCAAGGCCATATTTTCTAAGTATTGATCCTTCGTCTTTGCTCCCAACCTTTGCATTCCAATCACCAGTAATGGGCAATACATCTTGATTGCATGTGTGATCAATTTCAGGTTGAAGAAATTGGTAGAATTCTTCTATTTCATCCTCACTGGCTTTAGTGGTTGGTGCATGAATTTGAATAATAGTGGTATTAACTGGTCTGCCCTGTTGACACATGGATATTATCCTATCACAGACAGCGTTGTACCTCATGACTGATATGGATATGTTCTTTTTCCCAATGAATGTAACACTATTCCTCTTCAATTTGCCATTCCTGGCATAGTAAACCATATGGTCATCAAATTCAAAATGGCCAATATCAGTCCATTTTAGCTCACTAATGCCTAAGATATCAATGTTTCTGTGTTCCATTTCATCTTTGACAACTTCCAATTTTCCCAGGTCCATACTTCAGAATTCAATGTT
>NW_006419626.1:1727-2706 GCF_000296735.1 Chrysochloris asiatica | reverse complement strand
CCATATACTGAGATCTAGCTACATGGCAGACAAGGCCAATATGTTCATATACAGAGAGCTACCTACTTGGCAGATCAGTCCAACATATCCATGTAGAGAGAGCTAGCTACATGGCAGACTAGTCCAAAATGTCCATAAACAGAGAGATAGCTACATGGCAAAGTAGTGCATCATTTCCATATAGAGAGTACTAGATACATGGCAGATGTGTCCAATGTGTCCATATACTGAGGGATAGATACATGGCAGACATCTCCAAAATGTTCATATACGAGAGCTAGCTACATGCAAAAACATCGAATATGTTCATATACAGAGAACTACCTACTTGGCAGATCAGTCCAATATATCCATGTAGAGAGAGCTAGCTACATGGCAGACTAGACCAAAATGTCCATAAACAGAGAGCTAGCTACATGGGACAGTATTGCATCATTTCCATATAGAGAGTACTAGCTACATAGCAGATGTGACCAACGTGTCCGTATACTGAGAGCTAGCTACATGGCAGACAAGTCCAGGATGTCCATGTACAGAAAGCCACCTACTTGGCAGATCAGTCCAACATATCCATTTACAGTGAGCTAGCTACAGGGCAAACAAATCCAAAATGTATATATACAGGGAGATAGCTACACGTCAGGGTAGTCCAACATGTCCATATTTATCGTACTAGCTACATGGCAGATGAGTCCAACATGTCCATATACTGAGAGCTAGCTACATGGCAGACACTGCCAATATGTTCATACACACAGAGCAACCTACTTGGCAGATCAGTCCAGCATATACATGTAGAGAGCTAGGTACATGGCAGACAAGTCCAAAATGTCCATAAACAGAGAGCTAGCTACATGGCAGAGTAGTGCATCATTTTCATATAGAGAGCACTAGCTACATGGCAGATGTGTCCAACGTGTCCATATACTGAGAGTTAGATACATGGCAGACAAGTCTAATATGTTCATATACAGAGAGC
>NW_006419626.1:0-572 GCF_000296735.1 Chrysochloris asiatica | reverse complement strand
TTTTACATATACAGAGTTCAAGCTTCATGGCAGATGAGTCCAAAGTGTTCATATACTGAGAGCTAGCTACATGACAGAGTAGTCCAACATGTCCATATAAAGAGTACTAGCTACATAGCAGATATGTCCAACATGTCCATATACTGAGAGCTAGATACATGGCAGAGTAGTCCAATAGGTTCATATACAGAGAGCTACCTACTTGGCAGATAAGTCCAACATATCCATGTTGACTACAAGGCAGTCAAGTCCAATAAGTTCATGTACAGAGAACTAGTTACATGGCAGGGTAGTGCAATATTTCCCTATACTGAGTTCTAGCTAAATGGTATATGTTTCAAATGTGTCCATATACTGAGACCTAGCTACATGGCACAGAAGTGCAACATGTCCATATTCTGGGTACTATCTACATGGAAGAAGGCCCATATACTGAGAGCTAGCTACATGGCAGACAAGTCCAATATGTTCATATAAAGAGAGCTAGCTACATGGCAGGGTAGAGCAACATTTCCATATACAGAGTCCTAACTACATGGCAGATGTGTCCAACGTGTCCATATACTGAGAGA
>NW_006419625.1:3355-3878 GCF_000296735.1 Chrysochloris asiatica | reverse complement strand
TGTTGTTCCAAGGTTGTGCATACATCATTATTTACCTCTGTTCTAGTTAGCCCATGCAAACCTGCCTAATTGTTTTCCCATATGCCTTGTTCTTCCATTCCCTTCCCCCTTCTTGTGTATTGCCCCCCTCCCTAGCACCCAAACTATCGTGTGTCTATTCCCTACCCTGTGTTCCACCTTTCCGTCCCTCCCCTCATCCCACCCCTGACATCCCAGTAACCAGCAAAGAATCACCACACCCTTTAGTATGGGTTCTTTTTCTTAGTCTTTTACAGTAGTGGTCCTATGCAGTATTTCTCCTTTTGTGACTGACAAATTTCACTCACCATATGTCCTCAAGGTTCATTCATGTTACGCGGTGGCTTGCAGCTTCCTTGTTATTCTTCAAGGTAGCATAATATTCCATTGTGTGTATGTACCACAGTTTGTTTATCCATTCTTCCGTTGATGGGCACTTTGGCTGTCTCCATCTTTTTGCTATTGTAAATAGTGCTGCTATGAACATTGGTGTGCATATATCTAC
>NW_006419625.1:0-567 GCF_000296735.1 Chrysochloris asiatica | reverse complement strand
CAAGTTGCCCATCCCCATTTATATTTAATGTCTAGAATATACAAAGCCATAGAGACCATAGTGTATTAGGACCAGAAGAGAAAGGAGTTATTGATGAAAAAATGCTGAATTTCTGTTTAGTGTGATGGAAAACTTTTGGTGAATTTAATAAATAGGACTGAATTGTACACATAAATGGCATATTTTTGTAATTTTGTATTTTATCACAATGTTGTTCTTGTTAGGTACCCTACAGTCAATTCCAACTCATAGTGACACTATGTACAACAGAATGAAACAGTTCCCAGCCTGCCTCACCTTCATAATTGTTAGTACACTTGAGTCCATTGCTGTTGCCACAATGCCAATTTATTTCTTTGGCGATCTTCCTCTTTTTTAAAAAATGGTTTTTGACCCTCAATTTTACCAAGTATGATGTCCTTCTCCAGAGATTGGTCCCTTATGATAATATGTCCTAGCTTCTAAGGAGTGTTTTGGTTGTTCTTCTTCCAAGACAGTTTGTTCTTCTGGAAGTCCATGGTACTTTTAATATTTTTCTCCAACACCGTAACTCAAATGCATCAATTC
>NW_006419624.1:2715-3358 GCF_000296735.1 Chrysochloris asiatica | reverse complement strand
AGAATCCTCTACCCAGCAAAGCTGTCAATTGAATATGACGGTGCAATCAAAACATTCCAGGATAAACAGAAGCTAAGAGATTTTGCCAAAGCCAACCCTGTGCTGAAAAACATCCTAAAGGGAGTTCTGTGGACTGAGAACCAACAAGAACAGACAACAACCAGAGATTGACGTATGTGGCAACATCACCTGGAACTCAATCAAGAAAATCGAGGAGTTGAGAACAGAATAAAACTATAAGAACAAATTCAGAGGATCTGGGAGGTCAGTCTGTGATCAAAACAATTACAATGTGAAAGAAGGGTAACAGAGGAACAGAGATCCAGGTGGTGGGAAGGTCAGGTAGATTACAGGATGAAATAGACTGTCTTAAATGGAGGGAAATGTTAAAGGAATAAAGGCCACCACAACGTTGGGGTTGGGATGGAGTGTTTAGAGGAAAGTGGAGGGAGGAGATGGTAGAGCACAGAGTAAGGGCAGACACATCATAGTTCAGGTGTTGGGGAGGCCAATACAAGAAGGGGGAAGAGGTGGAAGGACAAGGTAAGTAGGGAAACACTGAGAAAGGTTTGCATGGGCTAAGTGGGACAGAGGTAAATAGTGATGCATGCTCAACCTTGGAACAACAGGGCTCTGTGATACA
>NW_006419624.1:0-1050 GCF_000296735.1 Chrysochloris asiatica | reverse complement strand
ATTCGTAACCACTACGCTACCTAAAATGAGGGGGTGATAAAGGCATTAAGAGGCTGACTTACAAGATTTCAAGAGGGAGTTTAGTTTAAGAGTGTGTATGGGAAGAAAGAGTCCCCGCTGAATAGTTTTCATCTTGTCTAGATGGGTCTGATTAAAGAGATGGGGATAAGATTCTTATGATTCAATAGTGAGTAATTGTTTCATGACTAATTGTGACTATCACTGTTGTAAAGGTAGAAGTTTTGTAACAAAAACGGAGGAGCAATTAACCTTACAGTCCAGAAACAAAGGACCCTAGGACCATCAAGGGAGAAGAGCACAAGCAGAATGCAGGACCTTATCCAGGAAAGCAGCAACACCAGAGATGGAGGCAGAGATGGGAACATGGAAAGTAGGAGTGGCTGGGGACTCTAGATTCATGAATGAGAGGGACTGAGAGCTGGTGGCCAGTAGGCAGGATTGCAGAATGTGCCCTTTGGTAGCATAAATTATTGTATATGCCTGACTGTTTTAAAGGAAAAAGAACTAAAGTTAATAGAGAGAATTATTGTTAACTGATGGTACATGGAGGGGATTGTATTCATTGTGATGAAACAAGTTGTATGATTTGTTGAATGTAAAACTGATGAACTGCCCTGTAAACTTTCAATCCACAATAAAACTTTAAGGTACATCAAAAAATCCCAATCAAAACAAGTCCAGGCCCAGATGGCTTTACTGGTGAATTCTACCAAACATTCAGGGAAGAGCTGTCACCGATTCTACTCAAATTATTCCAGAATATAGAGGAGGATGGAAAACTTCCTAATACATTTTATGAAGCAAGTATAACCCTTATCCCAAAACCAGGGAAGGATGTCACTAAGAAAGAAAATTATAGACCAATATCCCTCATGAACAAAAATTCTCGGCAAAATCCTAGCCAACAGAATTTAGCAACACATCAAAAAGATAATATATCATAATCAAGTGGGATTCATATCAGGGATGCAAGGATGGTTCAACATTAGGAAAACGATCAACGTAATCCACCATATAAATAAGAAAAAG
>NW_006419623.1:2260-3278 GCF_000296735.1 Chrysochloris asiatica | reverse complement strand
GGTTCCGACTCGATGGCACCTGACAACAACAACAAAATAAGTATTTAACAACCCTCTACTATACGTTAAGAATTGATATAGAAAGAAACAAAGCAAAGTGTTGTGTTCCTAATCTTGTATTAGGAAAGAAACTAAATGAATTATATTGGTTATATTTAAAAGAGTAAATTATACTTAAATTATTGAATATATTAAATGTTCAATACTGGGTAAGTTATCCTACTCTTAACCTACATATTTAATATAATATGTACTGTTTTATAGAAATAACATGCATAGGTGCTTTTTTTTTTTTTAAGTTTTTATTGTGAATTATGTGACAGTTTATATGGAAGAACAATTAGCTTTACATTCATCCTATCATATATAATTTCATTGTCATGGTTACAGTCCCCTCCATGCATCATCAACCAACCAAAGGGCATATCCTGCAAGCCCCTCAGTCATCAGCACACAGTCCCTCGCCCTCTCTGGGTCTAGAGTCCCCAGTCACTCTTTCTCTCCACATCATCGTCTCTGCCTCCATCTCTGGCGTCACTGTTTCTCTGGGTAGGGTCCCATACTCTGCTTTTCTCCCTTGATGTTCCCAGGAACCTCCACTCCTGGACTGCAAAGTCAACCACTCCCCTCCTTTTGCTACAAAATGTCTACCTTTACATTTCCAACCCTCACAGTCAGTCCTGACAACAGTTATTCAGTATTGTACACAAGAGTCCTATCCCCCTCTCCTTTCATCAGCCCCGCCCAGACATATTGGATACTACTCAGTGGAGATTCTACCTTCCTCCATGACCTTTGGACCTAGGCTCCCTCTTGAAAGCTTGTAAGACAGTCACTTCTTACCTTTGTAGCAGCCCCATTTTAGGTAGCCAATGTCCAAGTTGACCATCCCTGTCTACTCTGTGTATCAAGGGGGTGAGAATGATCCTTGCTGTAAACATCTGTTCCCTCTTTAGAGCTACTGCATCCATAGGTGCAGGTCAAGTTCATAAAATTGTATCAGATTACTCTTTTTTTT
>NW_006419623.1:0-1265 GCF_000296735.1 Chrysochloris asiatica | reverse complement strand
CCATTCCCCTTCCCCTTCTTGTATATTGCCCCCCTCCCCAGCACCCATACTATCCTGTGTCTGTTCCCTACTCTGTGCTCCACCTTCCCCTCCTTCTCCTCACCCCACTGCCCTTACTCGTTCATTACTGGGTAAGTTATCCAATTCTTAACCTACACATTTAGTATAACATGTACTGTTTTATAGAAATAACACGTATAGGTGCTTTTATATAGGTAATATTTTGGTGTCAGTAGAGCTAACCATAGAATGCTTTCATTTTAATTGGCACTCAATACCTTAAGGGGTCTTGGTGTGGCGCTATGGGGTAAGCACTGGACTGCTAACCACAAAGTTGGCACTTCAAACCCTCCAGCTGCTCCTTGGAAACCTTATATAGGGTTGCTGTGAGTCAGAACTCACTCAATGGTACATAGCAACAACTCTCTTAAAACCAAATCAAAGCCAAATCCACCATCATGAAGTTGATTCTGATTCACAGTGATCCTATAGGACAAAGTAGAACAGCCCATAGCATTTCTGAGACCAGCCTCAGCTTTCCCCTGATGAATGACTAGTGGGTTTGAACTGCTTACTTTGTAGTAAACAGCCCAGTACTTAACCCATGACACCACCAGGGCTCCTTAACTCCCCTAAGAAAATAAGAATAAATAAACTAACTGGAATTGAGCCCTCACCTCCCATTCTGTGCTTTGTTGTTGTTACGAGCCATCAAGTAGGTTCCAACATATAGTGATCCTGTATAGGGTTTCCAAGGAGTGGCTGGTGGTATGAAGTGCCCATCTTGAGGTTAGCAGTCCAGTGCTTATCCCATAGGCACCAGATCAGGACTTCTTCTGTGACTTAGGAGTAATTAATAAATAAAAATATCCCTTACTTCTGAGATGGCAATTTTGGAGACATGGTGACAAGGGTTAAGGGTGACAAGGATGAATGACCTTGAAAGACACTTTAAAGAAATTTGGATTTAACTCTATGTGTGTGTGATAGTCTTCAAGATAGCCTTCAGTGATCCTTGCCTCCTGGTATTCCCGCCCTTGTGTAGCTCCCTCTCACACTGAATTAGGGTTGGTGTTGTGATCATATTATTCACGGCTGGCATATGTGACTGAAAGGAAGAGTACAGAAAAAGTGATGATGTAGGTCTTCTAAGACTATGTCATAAAAGGCATTGAAGACAATAAACAAGATGGCAGAGAGGGTGAAAGTGCTGTGAAAAGCTCCATCAGCAACAACACAGAATACTGGACCAAGCAGGCTCAGAG
>NW_006419622.1:0-3181 GCF_000296735.1 Chrysochloris asiatica | reverse complement strand
TTTTTTTTTTTTTTCCTGTAACAGTGTCTTTGTTTATTTTTAAATTTTAAAGTGTTTTGGAAAAGTTAACAAAACAAAACAATCAACAGAAACAAGTTATGAAAATAGTTCCAACCATAGCAGGAAGGAAAGATGATCAGTACACGTATAAACCACTTAACAAACCAGTGTATCTAACAAATACATAGAGGAGCCCTCAGGCCTACAAAAGCAGCCCACTCCCAACCACAAGGTTTAAAGTCCTAAGGGCAGAACATTAAGACTCCTTCATAAATAGGAAAATAGATTAAACAATTGGAAAAGACTTTGAATAGGTTAGCTAAGAGCTATGACCACTACATATTGCCTTGCCCTTCCCTTGCATACAAATGTAGTGACATGGTCTGACCATGCAATAAGTCTTAAACATACTGTAAGAAGCATCCAGTCCTCAGGGCTGAGAAACAGCTATGCCTTTTATGGCCTGCTGGACAACTTTAGTTTGTATCTAATAGTTTATATGCCTCAAGAAAGGGTAAGACACAGACCTGGAATGAGAGCAGAACCTGAGGTAATAGCTGTCTGCCAGCTTAACCTAGAACTAGAAGTCCTCTGGTCCTGTCTGGGTGAATGTATCAGTGGGTCATGTGGAAGGTAGAGTTCCTTGCTGGATTTCAGAAGTTTGGTATAAATTGGCATTAACTAATATAAGGCCTCTTCCTGCTATTTTTTTCATACACAGCCATTAGGCATTGAAGTCCCCAAGTTAAACTTGACCGGGTGTAGCCAACCTGCTCTATGGTCTCAGGAAACAATCAAAACTGTGCACCAAGGGGCTTCAGCTGAAGATCCATTCCTAAACTGAGGAGAAGAGAGATTTAGTGTAGAGATGCTAAAGCAAACAAAAAAAAAGGGGGGTGGGGAGGGATGGAGGATGAGCTGAATAGAAAATGTCAAAGCTCAAGCAGCCAAAATAAATTATTATAATGGAGTGTGCACAGATGTGGGGTTCAAAAAACCAGAAGGGAAGAACATACTCAGCATCACTCAAGTGAAAATGACTGAAGAAAAAAATCCAAGCTTCAACTTGAAATACTGAAAGATTATATGGGCAAAATATTGAATGATGAAGAAAGCATCAAAAGAAAATAAAAAGAATACACAGTCACTGTATTTAAAAAAAGGTTGTTGTTCAACCATTTCAAGAGGTAGCATATGATCAAGAATTGCTGGTGCTGAAGGAGAAAATCTATGCTGCACTGAAGGCACTGTGGACAAACAAGGTTCCAGAAATCAACAGAATACAAATTGAAATTTTTCAACAAATGGAAACATTACTGAAACCACACACTCATTTATGCTAAGAAATCTGAAAGAGAGCTACCCTCAAAGTAATTTGAAGAGATCCCTATTTGTGCCCATTCCAAAGACAAGGGAGCAAATGAAATGTGGAAATCATTGCACAGTATCATTAATATCACAATGAAGTAAAATTTTGTTGAAAATCATTAAAATAATGGCTGCAACAGTACATTGACATAGAACTCCCAGAAATTCAGGCCAGATTCAGAAGAGGAAGTGAAATGAAGGATGGTTCTTGGCTGAAATCAGAGAATACCAGGAAGACATTTACTTGTTTTTTCTTCACTATGCAAAGGCTTTTGATTATGTAGATCATGACAAGTTATGAATAACATTAAGAAGAATGATTACTCCTGAAAGCTTAAATGTGCTTATTAGGAATGGATCCCACGGCACATCATCATCACCACCACCACCACCATATAACAAGAGGCAGTTGTTCAAACAGAACAAGGGAGGTATTGAGTCGCTTAAAATCAGGAAAGGTGCAAGCCCAAGTCAACCCTTCCAACATATTTGTTTGTTCTGTATACTGGAAAAATAATTCCAAAAGCTGGATCACATGGACAAGACCTTTGCATCATAAGATCAATATACAAAAATCAATTGGATTTCTCTATGGCAACAGCAATAACGATGAAAAAGACATTAGGAAAGCAATACCATTTACAATAGCTACGCAAAGAATGAAATACTTAGGAATAAACATAACCAGAGAAACAAAGGACTTAAACAAAGAAAATTACAAAGTACTACTACAAGAAACCAAAAGAAACCTACAGAAGTGGAAGAACATACCATGTTCCTGGATAGGAAGACTGAACATTGTGAAAACGTCAATACTACCCAGAGCAAATTACATTTACAATGCAATCCCAATCCAGGTTCCATTTTTCAAAGAGATGGAAAAGACAATTACTAATTTTATATGGAAAGGAAAGAGACCTAGGATAAGCAAAACACTGCTTAAAAGGAAGAACAAGCTTGGAGGTCTCTCACTCCCTGATTTCAAACTTTACTACGTGTCTACAGTGGTCAAAACAGCCTGGCACGGGTACAATGAAAGAGACATTGATCAAAGGAGCAGAATCGAGAATCCAGATATCAACCAAACCACATACAGCCAAATGATCTTCGACAAAGTGCCTATGCACAATGCATGGGGAAGTGACAGTCTCTTCAACAAATGGTGCTGGCAGAACTGGAAAGCAATATGTAAAAGACTGAAACAAGACCCTTGCCTCACACCCTATACAAAAATGAACTCAACATGGATTAAATAGCTAAATGTGAACCCCAAAATTATGAAGATCATCAATGAAAAAATAGGGACAAACATGAGGGCACTAATCCAGAGCAAATACAGACTGTCAGACATTTTGAAAAGTACACAAACAAAAATAGACAAAATAGACGAGTGGGACTTACTAAACATTAAAAACTTGTGCACATCAAAAGACTTCACCAAGAGAGTGAACCCACAGACTGGGAAAAAGTCTTTTGCAACGACATATCGGCTAAGGGTCTCATCTCTAAAATATATAGGAAAATGCTACACATCTACAAAAATAAGATGAATAACCCAATTAAGAAATGGGCACAGGATATGAACAGACACTTCACCAAGGAGGAGATCCGGGCAGCCAACAAACATATGAAGAAATGTTCACGATCAGTAGCTATTAGAGAGATGAAAATCAAAACAACAATGAGGGTACCATCTCACACCAGCAATAACAGCAAAGATCAAAAAAGTTGAGGACAATAAATGTTGGCGAGGATGTGGAAAGACTGGGACACTCCTGCTTTGCTGGTGGAACTGCAAAATGGTCCAACCTCT
>NW_006419621.1:0-3264 GCF_000296735.1 Chrysochloris asiatica | reverse complement strand
ACGCTTCACTCTCCACTCTAGTCCTCTGTGGCTATGTCACTGACTCTGGGCCCAAGAGTCCTCAGGTCTTGCCACAATGCTGGATAACCAGGTCTCCACCCAGGTTCACAAGGGTCTATTGAATGTTGTAGGGCTTTGCTCGCATCTTCATTGCTGTTCTTCCCTCACTTCCCCTTATCGGTGACAAATGTGGTCAACAATTAGAGCGGGTATTCCCATTGAGTCTTAGTCCTGGAAGGGTGTTTGCCCTGAGGGTACCCAACCACTTGGCTTTATGTCTTCTGAGTGAGCAACCTGCTTGTTCTTGTAGTATAATCATTCGTACTGCCATTATTGTTCTATATTTTTCCTGTCTTTCTTTCAAGCAGTATCTTCTGTTCTTCTAGCTGGTTCAAGCTGGTCCACTTGTCCTTTCAAGTGGAAATTTCCCATCTCTGGAGATTCTGCATGTTGTTCAGCATCCTACCTATTGTCTTATGTAACGCAGAGGCTCCGCAGGAAGCCTCCTTCACTAGGCACGTTGTAGCCCCATTTTAGGTATACCAATCAGTTATAGGCAGAAGACAGACGTACAAGCTTTCTATGGTGATATTTCTGGCTATTCCTTTCTCTCCCCCTCAAGTGTCTATTTTATAATGGTATGCAAGGGAAACCAAGATTCAAAAGACAGCCAAGCATCTTAACATTATTTCCCCCCTTTTCCACATTCCAACCATGTCTCAATCCCTGTATCCCAGAGCCCTGTTGTTCCAAGGTTGTGCATATATCATTATTTACCTCTGTCCCACTTAGCCCATGCAAACCTGCCTAATTGTTTTCCCATCCATTTTGTTCTTCCATTCCCCTCCCCTTCTTGGGTATTGCCCCCCTCCCTAGCACCCAAACTATCCTGTGTCTATTCCTTACCCTGTGCTCCATCTTCCCCTTCCTCCCCTCACCCCACTCCCCACATTACACTAACCAGCAAAGAATCCCTCACACCCCTTTAGTATGGGTTATTTTTCTTAGTCTTTTATAGTAGTGGTCCTATGCAGTATTGCTTCTTTTGTGACTGAGTAATTTCTATCAATATAATGTCCTCAAGGTTCATCCATGTTATGCGGTGGCTTGTAGCTTCCTTGTTATTCTTTGAGGTAGCATAATATTCCTTTGTGTGTATGTACCACAGTTTGTTTATCCATTCTTTAGTTGATGGGCACTTAGGCTGTCTCCATCTTTTTGCTATTGTAAATAGGACTGCTTCTATAGGGTTTTGATGACTGGTTTTTTAGAGGTAGATTACCAGGTCTTTCTCAGGAGGCACCTCTGTGTGGACTTAACCATCAAACCATCAACCTTTTATTAGTGCTTGAATATGTTAACTGTTTTCACCACCCCAGGGACTCTAGTTACTAATAACGTACCCATTATTCTTTGATCTAATACATTATCACAATTTTTTTTTTTTTATCACAACCACTTACCAATGGTAATAAGTCATTAGTCCTAATTTATAGATACAGAAACTGAGGTCCTCAAAGACTTACCGACTCTGTAAGTGGTGGGTCTAGGATTTATTCTCAGGTTTATCAAACTCGGAGTCTTCTCTTTCATATCTACTATAAGGTCTAGAGTCCTGGTGTGGTGTTGTAGAATAAGCACTCAACCTCAAGGTCATTTTGAACTGCAAGGTTGGTGGTTCCAATTCACCAGCTGCTCCTCAGAAACCCTATATTGGGTTGCTATGAATTGGAACCCACTCGACAATACACAACAACAACAACATAAGGTCTTGAACAGTAGACTCCAGGTGTGGCACTGTAGGATATGCATTGAACTGCAAACCACAAGGTCAGCAGTTCAAACCCACCAGTTGTTCCTTGGAAGCCCTATACAGGGTTGCTATGAGTCAGAATCAACTCAATGGCACTTATAGCAACAACAATACCATAAGATCTTGAAAAGAGTCATAATGGTACAATGATTGAATGGTCGGCTTCTAACTGAAAGGTTGGCAGTGCAATCTCACCCAGTGTCTCTGCAAAAAACAAAACAAAACAACCTAGAGTTCTGCTGCTATAAAGATTATAGACTAAGACACCTTATGGGGGAAGTTCTGTTCTGCCATATAAGGTCTTTGTGAATTGACTCTGTGGCACACAGCAACCAAATAAAGTCTTGGCGCTGAAAGCTTCAATGACAATATACCTAGAAAAGGTCAATATTTTTGCTCAATATGGACTTGTAGCAAGAGCTCAAAAAACAATTCTGCTCAGCAACCTCCCACCCAACCTCAAGTGCAGAATTCGTCTTAAGCACATTTCTCATAGGCACAGACTTAATTTGAAGAGAATCCAAGCAAGGGCCATTTTAGTCATATTAGAAAAAAACTAAAACACTGGTTAATACCTTAAAACAATGTTGTCTATCCACACTTGGTAATGAATACCGACGAATAGGATGGAGTTTGCAATGAAGCCTTAGACAGGTAGAGAAGTGGGGTAAAGCCATGATGCACCTCAAACACCTCTGTAGCAGAATGTAAGAGAGGGCTTTAAAAGCTTGAGGAAAAATGGAATTGAAAGATAATGGGATTTTTTCATTAACTTTTTGAAGCCCCCTTATAGTTTCCTGTCATCCTGAACACAAGGTCTTTAGCTTTTGATTGTATGGATCATGCCAAGCTATGGACAACATTGTGAAATATGAGTATTCCGGAACACTTAATTGTGCTCACAAGGAATCGGTACATGGACCAAGAAGCAGTTGTTCGAACAGAACATGGGAACACTGAATGGTTTAATATTTAAAAAGGTGTGCGACAGGTTGTATTCTTTCACTATACTTATTTAGCCTGTACGCTGAGCAAATAATCCAAGAAGCTGGGTCATATGAAGAAAAATGTGGCATCAGGATTGGAGGAAGATTCATTAACAACCTGTGATGTGCAGATGATACAACCTTGTTTGCTGAAAGTGAAGAGGACTTAAAATATTTACTGACAAAGATCAAAGACCACAGCCATCAGTATGGATTACATCTCAATGTCAAGAAAACAAAACACCTCACCACTGGACCAATAAACAACATTTTTATCAACAGAGAAAAGATTGAAGTTGTTAAGGACTTCATTCTTCTTGGATCAACTATCAATACTCACTGAAGCAGCAATCAAGAAATCAAATAATGTAGTATTGCATTAGGCAAATCTGCTGCACAAGACCTTTTGAAAGTGTTAAAGAGCAAAGATGTCAGCTTGAGGACTAAGGTGTGTCTGACCCAAGC
>NW_006419620.1:2711-3200 GCF_000296735.1 Chrysochloris asiatica | reverse complement strand
CCCTAGCCCTAAAGCCCTAACAGCCCTAGCCTTATCCCTAAAGCCCTAAAAGCCATAGCCCAAGCCCTAGCCCTAAAGCCCTAACAGGCTTAGCCATAGCCCTAAAAACTTAACAGCCCTAGCCCTAGCCCTAAACCCCAAACAGCCCTACCTCAATCCCTAAAGCCCTAAAAGCCCTAGTCTAAGCCCAAGCACTAAAGCCCTAACAGCACTGGCCCTAGCCCTAAAGGCCTTGACAGAATGCCCTACCCCTATAAATAGCCCTAAAGCCCTAGCCCTAACACTGACTCTAAAACCCTAAAGAACTAGCTCTAATCCAACCCTAAAGCCCTAACATCCCTAGCCCTAGTCGTACTCTTAAAGCCCTAACAGCCCTAGCCAAGCCCTAGCACTGAAGCCCTAACAGCACTGGACCTAGCCCTAAAGCCTTTGACCTAATGCCCTAACCCTATATATACCTAGCCCTAAAGCCCTAGACCTAGCACTGAC
>NW_006419620.1:0-602 GCF_000296735.1 Chrysochloris asiatica | reverse complement strand
CCTAACAGCCCTAGACCTAGCCCTATAGGCCTAACAGAACTAGTCCTAGACCTACCCTAAACGCCCTAACAGCCATAGCCCAATAGCTCTAACCCTAGCCCTTAAGCCCTAGCCCTAAATCCTTAGCCTTATCTCTAGTCCTAAAGCCCTAACAGTCCTAGTCCTATCACTAAAGGCTTAACAGCCATAGCCCAAGCCCTAGCCCTAAAGCCCTAACAGGCCTAGCCCTAGCCCTAAAGCTATAAAAGCAATAGCCCTAGACCTAAAAGCCCTAACAGGCCTAGCCCTAGCCCTAAAGCCCTAACAGCACTAGCCCTAGCCCTAAAGCCCTTGACCTAATGCCCTAGCCCTAGTCCCAGCCCTAATGCCCTAACAGCCCTAGACCTAGCCCTATAGCCATAACATCCCTACCCCTACCACGAGCCTTATAGCTCTAACAGCCCTAGCCCTAGCCCTAGCCCTAAAGCCCTATCAGCCCTAGTCCTAGTCCTAAAGCTCTAAGAGCCCTAGACCTAGCCCTCAAGGCCTAACAGACCTAGCCCTAAACCTACCCCAACAGCCCTAACAGCCCTAGCCCAAGCCTTAGCACTAAAGCCCTAACA
>NW_006419619.1:2950-3431 GCF_000296735.1 Chrysochloris asiatica | reverse complement strand
CCAATCCTGAAGCCACGTTTTTCTTCATAGAACCCAGCTTCTCATAGTATTTGCTCAGCATACAAATTAAACAAATATGGTGAAAGAACACAACCAACCCTGTTGTACACCTTTCCCAATTTTAAAACATTCAGTGTTCCCATGTTCTGTTCGAACAACTGCCTCTTGGTCCAGGTACAGATTTCTCAGATGTACAATTAAGTGTTCTGGAATACTCATACTTCTCAATATTGTCCATAGTTTGTCATGATCCACACAATCGAAAGCCTTCGCGTAGTCAATAAATCATAGGTAAACATCCTTCTGGTATTCTCTGCTTTCAGCCAAGATCCATAGGACATCCACAATGATATCTCTCGTTCTATGGCCTCTTCTGAATCTAGCTTGAACCTCTGGAAGTTCTCTGTCAGTGTATGATTGTAGCCGTTTCTGTATTACCGTTAGTAAAACTTTACTCGCTTGAGATATCAAAGAGATTGTC
>NW_006419619.1:0-1401 GCF_000296735.1 Chrysochloris asiatica | reverse complement strand
ATTTCAGATTGAAGAAGTTGGTAGAATTCTTCTATTTCAACTTCACTGGCTTTAGTGGTTGGTGCATAAATTTGAATAATAGTGGTATTAACGGGGCTTCCCTGTAGGCACAGAGATATTATCCTATGACTTATAGCATTGAACCTCATGACTGATCTGGATATGTTCTTTTTGACAATGAATGCAACACCATTCCTCTTCAACTTGTCATTCCCTGCATAGTAAACCATGTGGTAGTCAGATTCAAAATGGCCAATACCAGTTAATTTCAGCTCACTAATATCTAAGATATCGATGTTGATGCATTCCATTTCATTTTTGACAACTTCCAATTTTACCAGATTCATACTTTGTACATTCCATGTTCCAATTTTCAATGGATGTTAACAGCTGTTTCTCTTCATTTTGATTTGTGGCCCATTAGCAAATGAAGGTTCTGTGAGCTTTTCTCTACTGAGAGGAGGCATTTTTTTCCCCCAGTTGCATTCTGAGTGCCTTCCCACCTTCCGGTCCTGTATCTGACAGTGTTTCTCTGCAATTCATAGAGTTTTCAGTGGCTAGAGTTTTGGAAGTATTTTGTCACTCTTTCTTCCTAGTCTGTCTTTGTTTGGAAGCTCATCTGAAACCTATCCACCATGGGTGACCCTGCTGGTTATTCAAAATACCAGTGGCATAGCCCTCAGAATCCCAGCAATTCAATCCACTCCAGCATGACAGACAGATGAGTGGCGGTTGTGTGGTTGCTGTTAGACACGAATCTCCTTGTGCTACAACCCTTAAGTCTGGCTCAAAGGTGGGATTTCCGTCCTTGGATGTCACATCAGTCAAGAGGCAGAAGCACATCAGGGGCGACAGGGTTGTAATGAGACATTTTGGGCTGCGCTTGTGGGTCTCTAAGTTGGTCCACCCTGCCTCAAAGCCACGATCCAACGGCTAGGTGTCCTTGCGTCTGGGGTAAGTAGGACAGCCTGGCTGGCTGCTGCAGTGTCTTTCTGCTAGGCAGTTTCCCCCCATCGACCTGGTCTCCAGACACCTCTCACCCCACCGTTCCATGGTCTGGGTTTCATTTAACACCTCCACCAGGTCTGCACAGTTCTCGCACATCATTCAGCGGCCACCCTCTCCATTAGCGCGACCATTAGAGAGATGCAAATCAAAACAACAATGAGATATCATCTGACACCAACAATAACAGCAAAGATAAAAAATGTAGAGGACAATAAATGCCGGCAGGGATGTGGAGAGACTGGGACACTCCTGCATTGCTGGTGGGACTGCAAAATGATCCAACCTCTCTGGAAAGCAATATGGCGTTTCCTCAGAAGGTTGAAAATAGAAATACCTTATGACCCAGCAATTCCTCTACGTGGTATTTACTCACAAGAAATACGACCCATAACA
>NW_006419618.1:2017-3197 GCF_000296735.1 Chrysochloris asiatica | reverse complement strand
TTCTTATCAACGGAGAAAAGATTGAAGTTGTCAAGGACTTCATTCTTCTTGGATCAACTATCAACACTCAAGGAAGCAGCAGTCAAGAAATCAGACTACATATTGCATTAGGCAAATTTGCTGCACAAGACCGTTTTAAAGTGTTGAAAAACAAAGATGTCGACTTGAGGACTAAGGTGCACCTGACCCAAGCCATGGTATTTTCAGTAACCTCGTATGCATGCAAAAGCTGGACAGTGAATAGGGAAGACCGTAGAAGAATTGATGCTTTTGAGTTATGTTGTTGAAGGAGAATATTGAAAGTGCCATGGGCTGCCAAAAGAACCAATAGATCCATTTTGGAAGAAGTTCAGCCAAAGTGCTCCTTGGAGGCCAAGATGGCCAAACTTCGTCTCTCATACTTCGGACATATTGTCAGGAGGGACCAGTCCCTGGAGAAGGATATCATGTTTAGTAAGGTAGAGGGTCAGAGAAAAAGAGGAAGACCCTAACGAGATGGATTAGTCAAGTGGCAGCATTGATGGACTCAAGTGTGACAACAGTGGTGAGGTTGGCCCAGGATCGGGCAGTGTTTCGTTCTGCTGTGCATAAGGTCACTGTGGGTTGGTACCGACTCAATGACACCTAACAACAACAACTTGGGTTGGAACTGACTCAGTGGCACTTAACAAGTGAGAACTTTAGGGAACTTTCTTCACCTCCTACTATAAATCACCTCTGATAAGTGGGAATGCATACAGTATCCCCAGAACTTGATTCCCCTGCTTCTTATACTATGTATTATAGGTTGGAAGTTTTAGTAAGGAATACTAAAATACTGGACTGCTAACTGCAAGGTTGGCCATTCAAACCCACCAGGAGAAACTAGGTAGCCCTATACATGGTCACTATGAGTCTGAACTGACTCTACGGGCACTTAATGACAATATTATAGGCTGCAGATTCAAATATACCTAAGAAAAAGGGCTGGTTATCTACCTTTTTTTTAAAAAATGTTTTATTGTGAATTATGTGATAGTTTACATGGGAGATTAGCTTTACATTCATCCTATTGTATATCATTTAATTGCCACGGTTACAATCCCCTCCATGAATCATCAACCAACCAAAGGGTGTAAACCTCAAGCCTGCCCCCCCGGTTGTCAGCACACAGCCCTCTCCCTCTCTGGGTCTAAAGACC
>NW_006419618.1:0-1097 GCF_000296735.1 Chrysochloris asiatica | reverse complement strand
TGTAATAATCAGTCAGTCTATAGTGTTTTGTGTTTTTCCTGTCGGTTGTTCTTTCAAGACGTATCATCTATTTTTCTAGCCATTCCAAGCTGGTCTGATTGTCCTTTCAAATGGAAATATCCCACTTCAGAAGATTCTGGATGTGGTTCAGGATTCCATCTATGGTCTTATGTAATGCAGAGGCTCCGCAGGAAGCCTCCTTCACTGGGCTAGTTGTAGCCCCATTATAGTATTCCAATCAGTTATAGTCAGAAGACAGACTTACAAGCTTTCTATGGTGAAATTTCTGGCTATTCCTTTCTCTCCCCCTCAAGTGTCTATTTTATAATGTTTTGCCAGGGAAGCCAAGATTCAAAAGACAGCCAAGCACCTTAACATTATATCCCCCCTTTTGACCATTTTGTATCCCAGAGCCCTGTTGTTCCGTGGTTGTGCATACATCATTATTTACCTCTGTCCTACTTATCCCATGCAAACCTGCCTAACTGTTCTCCCATCAGTCCATCAGTCTTGTTCTTCCATTCCCCTCTCCCTTATTGTGTATTGCCCCCCCCAGCACCCAAGCTATCCTGTGTCTGTTCCTTGCCCTCTGCTCCACCTTCCCCTCCCTCACCTCACCCCACCCCCATATCCCGTTAACCAGCAAAGAATCCTCCCCCCTCCCTTTAGTATGGGTTCTTTTTTTTAGTCTTTTACAGTAGTGTTCCTATGCAGTATTTTTCCTTTTGTGACTGACTAATTTCACTCAACATAATGTCCTCAAGTTTCATTCATGTTATATGGTGGCTTGCACCTTCCTTGTTATTCTTCAATGTAGGATAATATTCCATTGTGTGTATGTATCACAGTTTGTTGATCCATTCTTCAGTTGATGGACACTTAGGCTGTCTCCATCTTTTTGCTATTGTAAATAGTGCTGCTATGTACATTGGTGTGCATATATCTACTCGTGTTATGTCTTGTATTTCTTGTGGGTAAATACCAAGTAGAGGAATTGCTGGATCATAATGTATTTCTCTTTCCAACCTTCTGAGGAAGCACCATATTACTTTCCAGAGAGGTTGGATCATTTTGCAGTCCCACCAGCAATGCAGGAG
>NW_006419617.1:2422-3256 GCF_000296735.1 Chrysochloris asiatica | reverse complement strand
AATCTGACGGTATTTCTCTGCTATTCATAAGGTTTTCAGTGACTAATGATTTGGAAGTAGTTCGTCACTCTTTCTTCCTAGTCTGTCTTTGTTCCTAGTCTTTCTTCACAGTCTATGGTGATTCCTTTCTCTCCACCTCAAGTGTTTATTTTATTATGGTATGCAAAGGAATCCAAGATTCAAAAGACAGCTAAACATCTTAACATTATTTCCCCCCTTTTGCGCATTCCAACCATGCTTCTATCCCTGTATCCCAGAGCCCTGCCAATAGTTTCTTATGATCGACAGAGTTCAAGGCCTTTGCTTCCAGAGTTTTGGAAAATATTCTGTTACGATCCATGGATTTCCATTGGCCAATTTTCAGATGTAGAAGCCTAGCTTTGTTCCTAGTCTGTCCTACTCTAGAATGTCCCCTGAAATTGTCCCATTATGGACTTTGCTGATATTGCAGATACTGGTGGCATAACTTCCATCATCAACACATTAAACTAGCTGTCATAATCCAACAAAATGATATACAGTTCTGGGCATAACCTATGTTGATGTATATGTTGTTTAGCTTTCCAGTCAGTTCTGACTCATAGCTACCTGGTATAGGTTTTTCGAGGAGGAGCTGTTGTAGTTCAAATGGACTTTGTGTTCCAGTGCATTATCCTACAGCACCACACCAGGGCATAACCTAAGTGTTAGAATAATTTGTTGAGTGTAACATTAATATTTATTGAGTGCCCATTTGAGTCTGGTACTGTTCAAAACATTTGTTGTTGTTGTTAGGTGCCATTGAGTCAGTACAGACTCATAGAGACCTTATGCACAGCAGAATAAAACACTGCC
>NW_006419617.1:0-642 GCF_000296735.1 Chrysochloris asiatica | reverse complement strand
TGTCCTTGAAGTTCTCCAGGGTGGGTCTGCCTTCAATATCCACATCCTGAGAAGAGACTTGGCCTCTGTGGGGTGATTGTGGCAGTATAGAAATCCCTCGTAAATATTAAAGGTAAAATAGTAAGATAATTCTTATTATCAATCATATCTTGGGGTAAACTTGGATTCTGCAGTGATTCTCAAAATTTCCCTGGACCAACATTCAAGGATGGCTTCCTGGAATTGTGACCTGTCCCCTTCTTTGTTTAATCATCTGCTGTAACAATCTTGAGATTTTTTTTAAAATAAAGAATGCAAAATTCTATACTGGATCCCCCCAATTACGTCACTCATACTGCGGTTGTCCAACATCACATGGGGAGTATTGTCCAGGGCTCACCGTGGACCTGCCTAATCAGAAAGTGGAAATAGAGTCTGGAAATCTGTGTGGTTGTTTCTCTTTGTTGTGTTTTTTGGGGGTGGTTGGTTTTGTCTTTTATGTCCTCAGAAATTTTGATCACTCCAGGTAACTCTTGTGTATGCTAAAGATTGGAAAAACAAAGCAAAAGGCAGTTGCTGTGGAGTTGTCAGATTCACGGTAAGCCCATGTTAGAACTGTGCTCCATGGAGATTTCAATGTCTGATTTTTTTAGAAGTCGATCC
>NW_006419616.1:2201-3287 GCF_000296735.1 Chrysochloris asiatica | reverse complement strand
TACAAGGAAGACCAGCTAATACCACTATTATTCTAATTTACACAACAAGCACTACAGCCAGTGATGATGAAATTGAATTCTACCACCTTTTTCTAGTCTGAAATTGATCAAATATGTAATCTAGATGTATTGATACTTACTGGTGATTAGAATGCAAAGATTAGAAACAAAGAGGAAGGGTCAGTAGTTAGAAAATATGGCTTTGGTAATATAAATGATGCTGGAAATCACATGACAGAATTTTGCAAGACCAATGACTTGTTCATTGCAAATAACTTTTGCAAACAACATAAAGATAACTATATGGATGAATCGCATCAGTTGGCATACACAGAATTCCAATTAACTACATCTGTGGGAAGAGAAGATGGGAAAGCTCCATATCATCAGTCAAAAAAAGGTCATGGGCAGAATGTAGAACACACCATCTGTTGCTCATGCAAGTTCAGGCTGAAGCTGAAGAAAATCAAAACAAATAAATGAAAGCCATAACATGACTTTGCATACATCCAACCTGAATTTAGAGGTTATCACAATAACAGATTAGACACTAATAACTGAAGACCAGAAGAGTTGTGGGATGACATCAAGAACATCATGCAAGAAGAAAGCAAAATGTCATTAAAAAGGCAATAAAGACCAAAATGGATGTCAGAAGAGACTGTGAAACTTGCTTTCCAGCTTAGAGATGCTAAAGCAAATGGAAGATATGATAAAGTAAAACAGCTAAACAAAAAATTTCAAAGGACAGCTCAAGAAGACAAAGTCTTTTCAAGTGCAAAAACCTGGAGTTAGAAGCCCCAAAGGGGAAAACATGCTCAGCATTTATCAAGCTGAAAGAACTGAAGAAAAAATTTAAACTTGGATTTGCAATATTGAAAGATTTCATGGGTAAAATACTAAATGGTGCAGAAAGCATCAAAGGAGATAGAAGGATTATATACAGAGTGACTGTAACATCCCCCCAAAAAAAGGTTGATTTTTAACCATTTTAGAGATAGCATATGCCAAAAATCAAGAGCCAATGATAATGAAGGAAGCCCATGACATACACACTGAAGGCACTGGCAAAGAACAAGTCTCCAG
>NW_006419616.1:0-531 GCF_000296735.1 Chrysochloris asiatica | reverse complement strand
CAGCTGGTGAGCTTGAACCACTGACGTTGCAGTTCAAACGACTTGGAAGTCTGACACATTAGCCCAGAGCGCCACACAGTCCCAGAAATTCTATGTTGTTGTTGTTGTTGTTGTGTGCCATGGAGTCAGTTTGGACTCATAGCGACCCTGCACAGGGTTTCCAAGGCTGTAAAGCTTTATGGGAGCAGAAAGCCTCATCTTTCTTCCACAGAACAGCTGGTAGTTTTGAACTGCTGGCCATGAGATTAGCAACCCAATTCATAACCACTATAACCACAGCCCGATTCATAACCACTATAACCACATTCATAACCACTATGCTATCAGAGCTCCTAACATATCTATCATCCACAGGTGGTATTTCTGCTGTAACAGCACTAGCTAATCAGTTATTTGGAAGTTGGGTTCTACATTATTTCATAGATTACCATGTGTCAATAAGTTAAACATATTCATGAATTTGGATCTAATTTTCCTTCAGTATTTTCATATCTTAATGGAAGAAATAAAAGGACTAACAAGAAGAATATA
>NW_006419615.1:1648-2133 GCF_000296735.1 Chrysochloris asiatica | reverse complement strand
GTATCATCTGCAAGTGTGGGTGTTCTTGCGTCTGTCCAGCCTCTTTTTATCAGCTGGCCGCCCTGCTCTCCACTCTAGACCTCTGTGGCTGTGTCATTGACTCTGAGCCCATGAGTCTCCAGGTGTTGCCACGCTACTGGCCGACCAGGTCTATACCTGGGTTCACAATAGTTTGCTGAACGATGTAGGGCTTAGCTCACCACTTCATTGATGTTCTTCAGTCACTTCCCCTTCTGGGTGATGTGCGTGGTTGTCAATCAAAGCGTATATTTCCCTTGCGTCTTAGTCTTGGGAGAGAATTTGCACTGAGAGGATCCAACCACTTGCCGTGATGTCTCCTGGGCAAGCAACCTGTATGTTCTTGGGGTAACAGTCGGACTGTCCTTATTCTTTTGTATTTTTCCTGTAGGTCCTTTTTTAAAGAGGTATCTTCTGGTTTTCTAGCTGCTCCCGGCTGGTCTGCTTGTCCTTTCAAGTGGAAAATT
>NW_006419615.1:0-588 GCF_000296735.1 Chrysochloris asiatica | reverse complement strand
AACAAGGCATATTATAAAGGTTTAATATTAAGACAGTGTGATATTATCCCAAAGATAGGTACATTGACCCACGGAACAGACTAGGGAGTCAGGAACATATATCCAAACACCTGATTTATGACAACACTGGCACTTCATAACAGTGGGGAGAGGGTCAACCAAATAGCCTGATGGAGAAGGGGAGGGGAGATGAATCTTGCCCTCACTTCACAACATATGCAAATTTATTGCCAAATGAAATCGAGGCTGACCCTAAGAAACGTATCATCAAATTCACTTGCCTTCTGGCTTCAATGGGAGACATCAGTAGGAGACTATTTCTCAGCAGCTAGTTGCCAAGAATTGTCTCCATCTAAGGCCACAATTCCTGTAAGGCTGTGGTGGTAGTTTATAGCGGCTGTCAAGTTGGCCCCCTACCCCAACCCCCAACTAATGAGGATCCCATGCACAACAAAACAAAATGTGTCATTCCCATGACTGGTTGTGGATTGGACCACTGCGATCCACAGGGTTCTCAAAGATTGAGTTTTAGAAGTACATTGCTAGGCTTTTCTTCCTAGTCTGGAAGTTGTACTAAAACCAGGTTAG
>NW_006419614.1:3894-4413 GCF_000296735.1 Chrysochloris asiatica | reverse complement strand
TCTGTTATGCTGTCTAAAGAAGGTATTTGAAATGAACAAATCATTGATTTTGCAAAATTCTATCATGCGATCTTCAGCATCATTTCTATCACCAAGGCCATATTTTCCAACTACTGATCCTTCCTCTTTGCTCCCAACTTTTGCATTCCAATCACCAGTAATTATCAATACATCATGATTGCACGTTTGGTCAATTTCAGATTGTAGAAGTTGGTAGAATTCTTCTATTTCATTCTCACTGGCTTTAGTCGTTGGTGCATAAATTTGAAATAATAGTGATGTTAACTGGTCTTTACCGTAGGCGCATGGATATTGTCCTATCACAAATAGCATTGTACCTCATGACAGATCTGGATATGTTCTTAGCACATATACAAATAGTAATATAAATGTTGTTGTTGTTGTGTGCCGTGGAGTCGTTTCTGACTCATAGCGACCCTGCACAGGGTTTCCAAGGCTGTTAATCTTTACGGGAGCAGAACGCCTCATCTTTCTCCTGTGGAGCAGCTGGTAGTTTCG
>NW_006419614.1:0-784 GCF_000296735.1 Chrysochloris asiatica | reverse complement strand
GGGTTGCTATGAGTTGGAATAGATTCGATGACACTTAACAGCAACAACAATAACATATGATATAATGTTATGGCCCAGTCACTACCAGCAAAGAAGGGTCAACTAAAAACTCACAGCACAGCAAATATTTTTGCAGAATGTGCAAGCATTTACCTTACCTTGGCACTTCATCCTTGGCTCAGGACAGTTGGTCTCTCCTGGATCTGCTGACAAGTATGAGGGCTCAGATGTAAAGATTTAGAAGTTCATTAGGTAGGGAAAAGAATCGGGTT
The DNA here is from genome assembly GCF_000296735.1 of Chrysochloris asiatica. Lineage (NCBI taxonomy): Eukaryota > Metazoa > Chordata > Mammalia > Afrosoricida > Chrysochloridae > Chrysochloris > Chrysochloris asiatica. The sequence continues at coordinate 512 of NW_006419614.1, read as the reverse complement.
CTGGAAAGAGCATAGCTCAGTACTTTTCATTTTCTGAGCTATGCACAGACATCAGCTAATGAAATAAACCCATTAGGAAAAGAACATTAAAGAATTCCTTTCAAGAGTGTGGTTCTTCTCTGGAGAAAAGCAAGCTTTATGACTAGGAGAAGGCTTCAAGGAGCTTAAATGTCTCTTCAAAATGGTGTCTTTAACTAGAGAAACTACTACACTCTAGCTTTCACTATACCACCAGGCTGGCGCTGCTAGGGGAGGAGAACCAAAGGGAGACTTTCTTGGAAATCTGCTTTTAAGGCACCAGCCTTAGTAAGATGAAACTAGGAACTTATGTGCAATAGTTTGTATTAACCTGCATTTATCACTTTCTTTAGTCATTATTTCTTCTTATATCTCAGACCTTCCATCTGTGATCATTTTCCTTCTATATAATGTATATCCTTTGGAATTACTTTTAATGAATGTATCAGTAAGGATTCAATCAGGAGATTGACCACATAGCAGTTGAGTTGTTG
>NW_006419613.1:2626-3201 GCF_000296735.1 Chrysochloris asiatica | reverse complement strand
TCTGCAAAATCAATGATTTGTTCATTTCAAATACCTTCTTTAGACAGCATAACAGATGATTATACACATGGACCTCACCAGATGGAATACACAGAGATCAAATTGACTATGTCTGTGGAAAGAGATGATGGAAAAGCTCAATATCAATGGTTAAAACAAGGCCAGGAGTAGATTGTGGAACAGACCATCAATTGCTCATATGCAAATTCAAACTGAAGCTGAAGAAAATGAAAAGAAGTCCATGAGAGCCAAAATATGATCCTGAATATATCCCACCTGAATTTAGAGATCATCTGAAGAATAGATTTGATACATTAAACACTAAAGATCGAAGACCAAAAGAGTTGTGGGATGACATCAAGAATATCATACAGGAAGAAAGCAAAAAGTCATTAAAAAGGGAAGAAGGAATAAAAAGATCAAAATGGGTGTCAGAAGAGACACGAAACTTGCTCTCCAGTGTAGAGATGTTAAAGCAAATGGGAGAAATGAGGAGGTCCAAGAGCTGAACAGAAAATTTCAAGGGTCAGCTTGAGAAGATAAAGCCAAATATTACAACAAAATGTGCAAAGATC
>NW_006419613.1:0-482 GCF_000296735.1 Chrysochloris asiatica | reverse complement strand
GACTCGATGGCACATAACAACAACAACAATTCCAATAACTAATTATTGGAATGCAAAAGTTGAAAACAAAAAGGAAAGATCAATTATTGGAAAATATGGCTTTGATGACAGAAATGATGCTGGAAATCACATGATAGAATTTGCCTTCTTTGTTCATTGTCCAGCTGGCACAGGCATATGATACCATTTGAAATAGCTTGGTTAAGGAGTACCTGAGTCTTCAAGATGACATCTTTGCATTTTAATACTTTAAGCACATCTTTTGGAACAGATTTATCCAAAGCAATATTACATTTGATTTCATGAATGCTGCGTGGGCATGGATTGTGAATCCAAATAAAAGAAATCCTTGACAACTTAATTTTTTCTTTTTTTTTTTTTTTATCATGATGTTGTTTATTGGCCCAGTTTTGAAGATATTTATTCTCTTTATATTGAGGTTTAATTAATACTGAACACCATTGTCTTTGATCTTCATCAGT
>NW_006419612.1:2408-3194 GCF_000296735.1 Chrysochloris asiatica | reverse complement strand
GGTTGTCAGATTCAAAATGGCCAATACCAGTCCATTTCAGATCACTAATGCCTAAGATATCAATGTTTATGTGTTCCATTTCATTTTTGACAACTCTCAATTTTCCCAGATTCATACTTCGTACATTCCATGTTCCGATTTTCAACACATGTTTTCAGCTGTTTGTCTTCATTTTGAATTGTACCCCATCAGCAAATGAAGGTCCTATGGGTTTTTCTCCCACAAACTTTACTTCATTCGTGTTTATCACCATGAACTACTTTGAAGAGGCAGCTCTTACCCAGTCATATTTTGAGTGTCTTCCAACCTGAGGGGCTCATTTTCCAGCACTATATCTGACAGTGTTCCTCACTGCATGTCTACCTGATCTGTCATTTACTACACTGCAAAAGATGATCCAACAGAATGCAGAAATTGTCAATGTCATTAATATTCCATAAAAACAAAATTTTGTTGAACATAATTCAGAAATGATTACAACACATCAACAGAAAACTGACACAAATTCAGGCTCCATTCAGATGAGAATTTGGTACCAGAAAAATCACTGCCAATGTCAATTAGTTTCGGGTTAAAGGCCGTGAATACCAGAAAGAAGTTTATCTATGTTTTATTAACTATGTAAAGGGATTTTATTATCTGGATCATAATAAACTATGAATAACATTTAAAAGAATGGGAATTCCAAAACACTTAAATTGTTTTCCTGCTGAACCTGTGCATAGAGCAAGAGGCAGGCGTTCAAGCAGAAGCAGAACAAGCAGACACTGCATGTTTTCAATCCAG
>NW_006419612.1:0-638 GCF_000296735.1 Chrysochloris asiatica | reverse complement strand
AACCAATAGATCCATTTTGGAAGAAGTGCAGCCACAGTGCCCCTTAGAGACCAAGATGGCCAAACTTTGTCTCTCATAATTTGGACATATTGTCAGGAGGGAGCAGTCACTGGATCTTAAGGTGGAGGATCAGATAAAAAGAGGAAGACCCCCAACGAGGTGGATTAACCAAGTGGCAGCATCGATGCACTCAAGCGTGGCAACAATAGTGAGGTTGGCCCAGGATCAGGCAGTGTTTCATTCTGCTATGTATAAGGTCGCTATGGGTCGGTACCGACTCGATGTCCTCTAACAACAATATATATGCCTGGTGTCGTGCTGTAGGTTAATGTGCAAGACTGCAAAGCCATTTGAACTGTAAGGTTGGCGGTTCAAGCTTACCAGCTGCTTCTTGGAAACCCTACACAGGGTCGCTATGGGTTGGAATCGACTCGACGGTACTTAACAACAACAATGATATATATGCTATTGTTGTTGCTGTTGTTAAGTACCAATGAATTGGTACCAACTCATAGCAACCTTATGGAGAACACAACAAAACACTGCCAGATCATGGAACAACCTTGCTTTCATTGCTATGTTTGATCCCATTACTGCTGCCAGCATGCCTATCTATCTCATTGGTGAGTCTTCCTCTT
>NW_006419611.1:3259-3847 GCF_000296735.1 Chrysochloris asiatica | reverse complement strand
CCCAAACACCTCCCAGGAACTCCCCACCCCCCACACTGCTTGCAGGACATCACAACACACACACACCCTGCACTGCTTGCAGCCCTCAGCACCTCAGCGCAAGCACCGCCCTGCCCACGGGACCCACCGCTAGCCCCGCACGGCCTGACTGATCGCTTGTGACCCAACCCTGCCCACCAGGCCAACCAGGCTCCCCCAAGAGATTATTCCCTCCACCTCAGACAGCGTGTCCGCACTCCGCTGAACACACCCACATGCCATAACAAGCTAGAGCCCCGCCCAGCCTCCCAGAACCCCTGTGGGACCCACGCTGCTGCAAAGCTTATTGAACTGCAAGGGCCACCAGCCAATCCTCACCCACCAGCCAATCCTCAGGACTCCGTGCACTCAGCCTAGGCTGAGACGCAGAAGTGCACCTATCTGGGTCTGCTTCTTGCGCTGGTCTAGCGGGAGCCCTGGCGTGGTTCTGAGGGTTGAGACGGCATACTACAGAGACTTATTAACTGCAAGATTAGTGGTTCAATCTCACCAGCTGCTCCTCAGGAACCCTATCTAGGTCTCCCTTTTATAGCCGATTTAGCAGGAGTC
>NW_006419611.1:0-1099 GCF_000296735.1 Chrysochloris asiatica | reverse complement strand
AAGAAAATTTCTCCAACATACTGAGAGGTGAAAAAATTAACATACAAGAAGCTGAACGGACTCCAAGAAGAGCAGACCCCAAAAGAAAATCACCAAGACATATCATAGTCAAGCTCTCCAAACTTAAAGATAAGGAGATGCTTCTGAAAGCAGCCAGAGAAGGCAGAAGGGTCACATACAAAGGCAAGCAAGTCAGAGTAAGCTCAGATCTCTCAGCAGGAACCATGCAAGTGAGAAGGCAATGGGGAGACATATATAAAACCCTGGAAGAAAAAACCGGCCAACCAAGAATCTTTTATCCAGCAAAGCTATCAATCAAATATGATGGTGTGATCAAAACATTCCAGGATAAACAGAAGCTATGGGAATTCACCAAAGCCAATCCTGCACTACAAAATATCCTAAAGGGAGTTCTGTGGACTGAGAACCAACAAGAAAAGACAACAACCAGAGACTGACGTACGTGGCAGCACCTCCCTGAATTAAGTCAACAGAAAGAAGAGTCGGTAACAAGACAAAACTATAAAAACAAACTCAGAGATTCTGGAAGGTCAGTCTATGACCAAAACAAGTACAATGTAAAAGAAGGTAAACATATAGGAAAAGAGATCCAGATAGCCAGAAGGACAGGTCGATTACAGGATAAAATAGTTTGCAATAAATGGTCAGAAAAGCTAATGGACCATAAGACAACCTCAATGAAAATTAACACTTCACAACATACCAAGACAATGAAAACCCAGGAAGAATATGAAAACATTAAAACTATGAGAAAACTTACAAGAAAGAACACAAAAATCCTGAAATCAACAAAGAAAGACAAACAGAACAAAGAAGCAGCAACACCACAAAAACAAATATAATGACATCAATTAATCAATACTTATCAATAACTACACTGAACGTAAATGGATTAAATGCACCTGTTAAGAGACGGAGGGTTACAGAATGGATAAGAAAACAAGATCCTTCAATATGCTGCCTGGAAGATACACATCTCACACACAGGGACAAAAACAGAATAAAAGTTAAAGGATGGAAAAAATATACCAAGCCAATTCCAATAAAAAGTGAACAAGAGTGGCAGTACTAATTTTGG
>NW_006419610.1:1887-3198 GCF_000296735.1 Chrysochloris asiatica | reverse complement strand
CAGGTAGGTAGTGTTTTTCTAAAAAAGTATCCATTCTTCTAAGTTTTCAAATTTGTTGGAGTACCACTTTTCATAGTATTCTGTTATAATCCTTTGGATTTTCCTTGGTTCCTTTGTGACATGGCCTATGTGGTTTATTATGCATGTTATTTGTGTCTTTTCCCTCTTTTCTTTTGTTAGGTTTTCCAATGGTCTGTCAATTTTGTTAATCCTTTCAAAGAACCCGCTTCTTGTCCTGTGAATTCTTTCTATAGTTTTTCTCTTGTCTATCTCATTTATTTCTTCTCTAATATTTAATATTCATTTTCTTTTGGTGGATGTAGGTTCTCTTTGTTGATCTTTTTCTAATTGTAGATTCTGTGTTAGTGTGTTAATTTTGGTTTTTTCTTCTTTTTGAGTGTGTCCATTTATTGCATTACATTTTCCTCTCAGCACCGTTTTGCCGTGTTCCAAAGATTTTTGTATGTTATGTTTTTGTTCTCCTTTGTTTCTAGGAACTTTGTAAATTCACATTTTAATTCTTTTACTTCCCAGTCACTTTTAAGAAGGGTGGTATTCAGTTTCACGTATTTGACTTTATTTCCTTGGTCTTCCTCTTGTTGATTTCTAATTTGATAGCATTGTAGTCTGAGAAGATGCTTTGTAGTATTTCAGTATTTTAAATTTATGGAGTTTTGTTTTATAGCCTAACACATGGTCTATTCTGGAGAATGTTCCATGTGCTCTGCAAAAGAATGTGCATTGTTCTATTGTTGGGTTGAATATTGTGTACACATCTATGAGCTCCAGATGTCTGACTGTGTTGTTTAGTTCCTCTGTGTGTTTGTCAAGTGTCTTTCTGGTTGTTCTATCCATTTTTGAAAGTATTATAGTAAAATCACCCAATATTATTGTAAATTCATCTATTTTTTCTTCAAGCATATTGTTGTTTTTGTTGTTAGGTGCCATTGAGTTGGTACCAACCCATAGCAACCTTATGCAAGCGGAATGAAATACTGCCTGATCCTGGGCCAATCTCACAATTATTGCCACACTTGAAAACAATGATGCTGCACTTGGCCAATCCATCCCGTTGGGGGTCTGACTCTTTTTCTATGACTCTCCACCTTATCAATCATGATATCCTTTTCCAGTGACTGGTTATTCCTGACAATATGTCTGAAGTATAAGACACAAAGATTGTCCATCCTAGCATCCAAGGAGCATTCTGGCTGCAATTTTTCCAAAACAGATCTATTGGTTCCTTTGGCAGCCCATGGGACTTTCAATATTCTCCTCCAACACCATAACTCAAATGCATCAATTCTTCTA
>NW_006419610.1:0-1154 GCF_000296735.1 Chrysochloris asiatica | reverse complement strand
ATCAGCAGTGATATCCTTGGTTTCATGGCCTCTTCTGAATCTGACTTTAACCTCTGGAAGTTCTCCGTCAATGCATGATTTTAGCATTTCTGTATTACCTTTAGCAAAACTTTACTTGCATGGGATATCAAAGAAATTGTCCGATGATTTCCACATTCCTTTGGGTCAGCTCTCTTTGGAATGGACACAAGTATGGTTTTCTTCCAATCAGTCAGTCAGATAGTTGTCTTCCAAATTTCTTGGCATAGATGAGTGAGTGCCTCCTGTGCTGCCTTACTTTCTAGAAAGATTCCAATTTTGTATTCCATCAATTCCTCATGCCTTGTTCTTTGCCATTTCCTTCAATGCACCTTACACTTGCTCCTTCGGTACCATTAGCTCTTGATCATATGCTACATCTTGATACAGTTGAACATTAACCATTTCCTTTTGGTACAGTGACTCTGTGTATTCCTTCCATCTTATCTTTATTCTTTCTGCTTAACTCAGTAATTTGCCCACAGAATCTTTCAACAACGAACTTCGAGGTTTGATTTTTTTCTTCAGTTCACCCAGCCTGAGAAATGTTGATCATGTTCTTCTTTTTTGATTTTCTGACTCCAAAACTTTGCACATTTTATTGTAATATTTGGTTTTATCTTCATGAGCTGATCTTTGAAATTTTCTGTTTAGCTCTTGTATCTGCTAATTTCTTCCATTTGCTTTAGCATCTCTATTTTAGAAAGAAAGTTTCAGTGTCTCTTCTGACATCCCTTTGATCTTTTCCTTCTTTTTTGTCTTCTCAATGACTTTTTGCTTTCTTTATTTATGATGATCTTGATGAAATCTCACAACTCTTCTGGTCTTCAGTCTTTAGTGTTTAATGTACCAAATCTATTCTTTAGATGATATCTAAACTCAGGTGGGATATATTCAAAGTCATATTTTGGCTCTCGTGGACTTGTTTACATTTTCATCAGCTTCAGTTTGAATTTGCATAGGATCAATTGATGGTCTGTGCCACAGTCTGACCCTGGACTTGTTTTGAGTGATGATATGGAGCTCTACCATTGTCTCTTTCCACAGATGTAGCCAATTTGGTTTCTTTGTATTCCATCTGGTGAGGTCTGTGTATGTAATCATCTCTTATACTGTCAAAAGAAGGTATTTGAAAT
>NW_006419609.1:2836-3341 GCF_000296735.1 Chrysochloris asiatica | reverse complement strand
CTAACTACATGGCAGATGTGTCCAACGTGTCCATATACTGAGAGCTTGCTATATGGCAGAGTAATCCAACATGTCCATATTCAGATTAATAGCTACATGGCAGATGTATCCAACGTGTCCAAATACTGAGAGCCACCTCCAGGACAGACAAGTCCAATATGTTCATATACAGAGAGCTACCTACTTGGCAGATCAGTTCAACATATCCATATACAGGGAGCTAACTACATGGCAGACGAGTGCAAAATGAACATATACAGAGAGCTAGCCATAAGGCATGGTAGTGCAACATTTCCAAATTCAGAGTTCTAGCTACAAGCCAGATGAGTTCAACTTGTCTGTATATAGAGAGCAAGCTACATGGCAGAGTAGTGCAACATTTCCATATACAGACTTCTAACTACATGGCAGATGTGTCCAACGTGTCCATATACTGAGAGCTTGCTACATGGCAGAGTAATCCAACATGTCCATATTCAGAGTAATAGCTACATGGCAGATGTGT
>NW_006419609.1:0-734 GCF_000296735.1 Chrysochloris asiatica | reverse complement strand
GATGAGTCGAAAATGTCCATATACAGAGAGCTAGCCTCATGGCAGTGTAGTGCAACATTTCCATATACATAGTGCTAGGAACAAGGCAGAAGAGTCCAACTTGTCTATATACAGAGAGCTAGCTACATGCCAGAGTAGTGCAACATTTCCATATACAGAGTTTTAGCTACATGACAGATGTGTCCAACGTGCCTATATACTGAGAGCTAGCTACATGGCAGAACAGTCCAACATGACCATATTCAGGATAATAGCTACATGGCAGATGTATCCAACATGTCCATACACTAAGAGTTGGCGACAAGTCAGACGACTCCAAAATATCCATATACAGAGAGCTAGCTACATGGCAGAGTAATGCAACATTTCCATATACAGAGTTCAACCTACATGGCAGATGAGTCCAAAGTGTTCATATTCGGGGAGGTAGCTACATGGCAGGATAGTTCAACATTTCCATATACAGAGTTCTAGTTACATGGCAGATGTGTCCAACATGTCTATATACAGAGAGTTAGCTACATTTCAGAGTAGAGCAACATTACCATATACAGAGTTCTAGCTACAAGGTAGATGTGTCCAACGTGTTCATATACTGAGAGCTAGCTTCATGGCAGAGTAGTTCAACATGTTGATTTTCAGGGTAGTAGCTACATGGCAGATGTGTCCAACCTGTCCATATACTGAGAGCCACCTACAGGTCAGACAAGTCCAATATGTTCATATATAGAGAG
>NW_006419608.1:2461-3297 GCF_000296735.1 Chrysochloris asiatica | reverse complement strand
GTAATCTAAGTTCTAATTGTAGAATTCAAGATTGGATAACATAAATCAAGTTATGTAGTTCTGAGATCACCTTTCCCATTTAGTGCAGGAGGAAGGGGATGGGAACAACAATTTGACAATGTATGGAGCTGTTTTTGTTGTTAGGTGTCATCGAGTCGGTACCAACTCATAGCGACCTTATGCACAATAGAATGAGACACTGCCCGGTCCTGGGCCAACCTCACTATTGTTGCCATGATTGAGCCCATTGATGCTGCCACTTTGCCAACTCATCTTGCTGGGAGTCTTTTGCTTTTTCTCTGACCCTCCACCTTATCAAACATGATATCCTTCTCCAGCTATGGCAATTAGCCATTTTTCTTTGGGATTTATTTAATATATTTATGTATCTAACAGATATTAGCTTATCAAACTATAGACCTTATATATCTGTTCCAGTATTTTAACTTCATATTTTGCTTGTATTAAGTGCAAGTGAATCAGTTCTGACTCATATACAGTGTTTTTGAGGCTGTAAATATTTATGGGAACACAAAGCTATTATTTGGAAATTTGTTGCACAGCTAATTATTTATTATGGCCTTTCTAGACATTATTTTTCCATTCTGAAATGTATTACAAATCCTGGTGTCGCTCTGTGGGTTACTGAGCTGAAGTGCAAAATCAGTTTGAACTGCAAAGTCAGGCTGGTGGTTCAAGCTCACCATTCACTCCTCAGAAACCCTATGCAGGGTCACAATGGGTTGGAACCAATTTGATGGCACTTAATGACAATGACAACAACAGTCTACACTCAAGATTATGGGCCCATTTTGAAGTGTTTTGTTAATTAGAGA
>NW_006419608.1:0-795 GCF_000296735.1 Chrysochloris asiatica | reverse complement strand
CATTTAATGATTTTAAATCAGGCAAGTTGTGTGCCAGGGTTGTATTCTTTCACCATACTTACTCAATTGCTATGCTGAGCAAATAATCTGAGAAATTGGAATATATGAAGAACATTATATGAGGATTTTAGAAAGACTCAATAACATCCTGCAATATACAGATGAAATAATATTGCTTGCTGAAAGTGAAGAGGACTTAATTGGATTTCTAAATTATTTTTAATAAGAGTTTAAATAAAGGCATAAGCTTTATTTCCTGGCTTCAGGTATCCTCAATTTTTGGAGCAATGACTACTTCTTTAATTGGTTTAAGTTTTTCTGATACTCTATTCATTTTAATTCTTTTTATTCTTGCCAGTAGTAAATGAAATGTAGGGTATAGGATTACCATTTTTCTTGTTGATGTTAGGTGTTGTCTATTCAGTTCTGACTCATAACCACCCTGTATAGGGTTTCCAAGGAACAACTGGTGAGATTGGAACACCAAATTGTGGTTTAAAATGACCTCATGTTCCAGTACTTTATGCCATATATTAACGTGGCTACTAAATTTTATCTACCACTTGTCTGTCAGTTTGTTGTACTGTGGTGGCTTGTGTGTTACTGTGATTCTGGAAGCTATGTCACAGTATTTTAAATATCAGCAGATCACCCATGGTGGGCGGTTTCAGATGAGCTTCCAGACGAAGACAGACTTGTGAAAAGGAGAGACGAACTACTTCCAAATATCTAGTCACTGAACACCTTAAGAATAGCAGAAAAATACTGTTAGACATAGTACTCGAAACTGAGCCT
>NW_006419607.1:2505-3245 GCF_000296735.1 Chrysochloris asiatica | reverse complement strand
TTGTCCTTTGTATGTTCCACCATCATTCTCGGGTATGTTTGCAGCAAAGGTAAATATCCAAGTACAAACATCATCTGTCAAACCAGATATGTAGTTGTTGTTACGTGTCATTGAGTCAGCCCTAACTCATAGTAACCCTGTGTAGGGTTTCCAAGGAGTGACTGGTGATTTGAACAGCTGACCTTTTGGTTAACAGTCTAGTGCTTACAGTACCACACCACTGCCCTGCTATGTATTCCTGAGTATATCCTCACTCTCCCATGCCTATTCATGCTGTGTGTCTATTCATGTATCTACCTGTAGATCACCATTATTGCAGGATTATGTATATATAACAACATTCACCTCTGCTATCTAGAACTCTTGCGCTCCTCCCAGGATCTTCCCCTGCCTCCTTCATTTTTGACGGATCACCGTCTAATCGTATATTACCTTCTCCTTCTCCCATGTTAACCCTCCTCTAGCCAGTAACTCCACCATGGATGATCCAGCTGGTATTTAAAATACCTGTGGCATGCCTTCCAGAATCAAAGCAACTCACAAGCCACCACAGTACAAAAAACTGACAGACGAGTGGTGGTCACCCATGGTGGACAGGTTTCAGATGAGCTTCAAGACGAAGATAGACTAGGAAGAAGGAGTGATGAACTACTTCCGAATATTTAGTCACTGAAAACCTTATGAATAGCAGAGAAACACTGTCAGATACAGTGCCGAAAAATGAGCCCCTCAGGTTGGAA
>NW_006419607.1:0-899 GCF_000296735.1 Chrysochloris asiatica | reverse complement strand
AGATCTATATTTGTGCCCATTCCAAAAAGAGGTGACCCAACGGAATGCAGAAATCATAGGACAATCTCTTTGATGTCCCTTGTAAGTAAAGTTTTACTAAAGGTAATACAGAAACGGTTACAAGCATACATACTTCCAGAGGTTCAAGCTGGATTCAGAAGAGGCCGTGGAATGAGGGATATCATTGCTGATGTCGGAAAGAGCTTGGCTGAAAGCAAAGAACACCAGAAAGATGTTTACCTATGCTTTATTGATTATGCAAAGGCTTTCAATTGTGTGGATCATGACAAGCTATGGACAACATTGCGAAGTATGAGTATTCCTGAGCACTTAATTGTGCTCATGAGGAATCTGTACATGGACCAAAAGGTAGTTATTCAAACAGAACATGGGAACACTGAATGGTTTAAAATTAAGAAAGGTGTGTGACAGCGTTGTATTCTTTCACTATACCTATTCAACCTATATGCTGAGCAAATAATCTGAGAAAATGGGTTATATGAAGAAGAATGTGGCATCAGGATTGGAGGAAGAGTCATTAACAGCCTGCATTATGCAGATGATACAACCTTGCTTGCTGAAAGTGAAGAGGATTTACAATACTTACCGATGAAGATCAAAGAGCACAGCCTTTGGTATGGATTGCGTCTCAAAGTAAAGAAAACAAAAATCCTCACCACTGTATTAATAAACAACATTCTTCTCAATGGAGAAAAGATTGAAGTTGCCAAGGACTTCATTCTTCTTGGGTCAACTATCAACACTCATGGAAGCAGCATTCAAGAAATCAAACGACGTATTGCATTAGGCAAATCTGTTGCACAAGACCTTTTTAAAGTGTTGAAGAGTAAAGATGTCAGCTTGAAGATTAAGGTGCGCCTGACCCAAGCCATGATATT
>NW_006419606.1:2288-3606 GCF_000296735.1 Chrysochloris asiatica | reverse complement strand
ATCAAGTCATTTCAAACTCATAGTGACCCTGTTTAGGGTTTCCAACGCGTGGCTGGTGAGTTTGAACTACCAACCCTGAGGTCTAGACCAATCTTGAGGTCAAGTTCTTATCCTAGGGAACAAAAATTAGACTATTTCTTTTAGTTTATTTAACCTTGTATGGCCAGATGATATGGACATATTATCAGGAGAGCCTAGTCCCTGGAGAAGGACGGTAAAGTGGACAGTCAGCGAAAAAGAGGAAGCTGCCCAATGAGAAGGAACAGTACAGTGCCAAGGAGCAATGGGCTCAAGCATAGCAGTGATTATGAGGTTGACACAGGAATGGACAGTGTTTCGTTGTGTTACGCATAAGTTCACTGTGAGTCGGTACTGACTCGATGGCACCTAACAACAATGGAAAAATTCCATTATCTTTTTTTTTTTTAAGGTTTTTATTGTGGATTGAGTAAAAGTTTACAGGGCAGCTCATCAGTTTCACATTCAACAAATCATACACCTTGTTTCATTACAATGATTATAGTCCCCTTCATGTACCATCAGTTAATAGTATTTCTCTCTATTCGCTTTAACTCTTTAAAAAAAACAAAAAACTCAGGCATATATAATAATTTACACCACCAAAGGGCACATTCTTCAAAGTCTGCCTTCTGGCTGCCAGCACTTAGTCCCTCTCTTCCCATGAATCTAGAGTCCTCAGCCACTCTCCCTCTCCATGTGCCCATCTCTGCCTCCATCTCTGGTGTCTCTGTTTCTCTGTATAAGGTCCCGCATTCCGCTTATGTACTTCTCTCTTGATGGTCCTAGGGTCCTTTGTTTCTGGACTGTAAGGTTAACCACTCCCTGATTTTGTTATGAAACTTCTACCTTTACAATTGTGACACTCACAATTAGTCATGATAACAGTTACTCACTATTGAATCATAAGAATCTTATCCCCATCTCCTTTAACCAAACCCATCTGTTGCTGTTATGTGCCGTGGAGTTGGTTCCAACTCATAGTGACCATGCACAGGGTTTCCAAGGCTGTAAATCTTTACGGGAGCAGAAAGCCTCACCTTTCTCCCATGGAACAGCTGTTAGTTTCGAACTGCTGACCTTGAAGTTAGCAGCCCGATTCGCAGCCACTACGCTACCAGCGACCCGTCTAGACAAGATGAAAACTATTCAGCAAGGACTCTTTCCTCACACACTATTAAACGAATCTCCCCTTGAAGCCTTGTAAACCAGTCACTTTGTGCCTTTATCACCCTCTCATTTTAGGTAGCCAATGTCTAAGCTGCCCATCCCTATCTACCCTGTGTACAGAGGGGATGGC